>NC_046974.1:7102144-7139644 GCF_009769545.1 Cyclopterus lumpus
CATTTTAAAGCAATAGGTTGACATTTTGGGAAATGCGATGATATGCTTTCATGCTGGGAGTTATTAAAAGGTGCATTAAATATGACACTAAAGCCAGCAGGAACTATAGCTTAACGCAAAGACTGGAAACAGCTAGCTTAGCTCCACCCTAAGGAAACAAAACCCCTAAAAGCTCACTAATTTAATTAACACACAATTAACACATCATATCTCTTTTATAAAAAACACGTTTTTTTAATCCTTTGCAAAATTAAAAGTTTTACTGACGGTTGCGTGCCGGACTATTTATTTTTGCACACGTGAGCGACATGGAAGTTTATGTACTTTATTAATAAGTAAAGTAAAGATATCCTTTTCATTAAAATATCTATTTAGCTGTGAGGGGAAATAAAATAGTGGCCTAAACATTAATACCTGTTTGGTAGCCCATAAAGTTTTGGAATGAGCTTTCACTCAAAGGCCATTAAGATATTTGTTGTATGTCACATTACTGAAGGAATAATTTGATCCCAATCTGTATCACATTCAATAACTGCTAAATAATCACTGTAGATGTGACAGACAACACATTAATGGTGTAATGAACAAAATAGCCCCGTCTGTCTCCTGGAGGACTCAGCAAATGGTCCATAATGACGTTTTTAACTTTCCTGCAGGAATCATTGAACCCAAGGAGGCGCTTCTTTTATTTCCTCTTGGTGGACGTCTTGTTTAGCGATGAAGCTCTGTGTTTCTTAAGTGGTACACATGTAGTACATTGTGATAATGAGTCTTAGCGAGCTCATTGAGCAGCTGTTGAGAGTAATTAGTATTTAATCTTGTAGAGGAGAGTGCTGTGAATATTCACACTTTGATCAACGCGAGCAGCCCATCATCTCCTGTCATCTCATTTCATTTTCTCCTCTCCTCATTAATTCTCCTCCTCCTCCTCCTCCTCCTCCTCCTCCCTTTGCCTCTCCCACTTGTTTGCATTCCCAAGGGAGCAGGAATGAGCATTGTGCATTTTAATGCGGGGAAATTCCCTTCCTTTCCCCTTTTCTTCTCTGTTTGTTCTGTTTGTTTCTCTCTCTCTCTCTCTTTGCTCTGTGTCTCTCAGGGATGATAACAGCGTTATTACATTATTGTACAATCAGCATGATCCTATCTTTACACGCCAAAGGCCAACAATGTGTAACACAATTGTAACTGATGCCCTGTGGAAACCTGCAGTCTCAAAGAACAGCTTCTCTGCAACAAGCACACCTTTGACATGTGTTTTTCTTTTTTTTGCTGGTACATTATCAGAGGTTTGCGGTGATCTTGGGGTTATAAAACACTTTTATATAAACACGACAGAGAAACTGCTAGCGTGCAGTCGCTTCGAGTGGAAAACCAACAACAAAAACAACACGTACTCGCGGAAATTGTAAGGAGATAAACTGCAAAGAGATATGCTTTCTCCAACAAAGAATCAACGCATGTTTTTGACCTTTTGCAGACGGTTTGTAAACAGAGGTGGAATCGAGATAGATTTGATAGACATTCGGTTCGGTGGTTCGAGGAACAAGGGACCCGGCAGCTACTTGTGCCACGATGCTAATCAGTGGAAGCATGGGCAGCTATTCAAATGCAATCACTGGCAATTACAGTCTGCGTATGAGTTTGTGTATGTGTGGGTTTGATTAGCCAGTGTCTTGCTGATTAGTCATCAATCCTCATGGTGCCCAACGGACTGTCAGTCACACGACAAACGAAAAAGTACGAACGACAAATGGATGAACGTGTCTGTGTGAACATCCAAACTTTCAAAATCAGTATCTTCTCTAGAATCGCTTCTGAAAACACAGTCTATACACTGGTTTTTTTGTGTATTTTATGCATATTAGAGTGGGAAAACGGTTGTGTTGAATGTTTGACTTTTTTTTTTGCATGGACACATGAGAGCATCTGCTCAAGAATAATACAAATTTAAAAATGAATTACTCTCCGTGATGATGATTACCATTTGTGCTGCTGTTGCCTTCTCTCTTCGGTTGCAGGCCGCTTGTGATTAATTCATGTGGAAATGTTGCATTGCAGTGCTTTTAAAAAGTCATAGCAGAATTAATTATTTTTAAATGCCGTTGAAATTAATTTGTACTTTTTTCAAATTCCTCATTTCAGCCACAGTGTATTTTGAAGACAGTTGCAATTTAATTTGGACTACTTGGTGGATCAGAGGGGGTTTGGATTGAATAATCTGAGGGGTCAAAGTGGTAAACATGGTAAAAGTATTTCTGCTGTTTTATGCTCTCGTCATTTGTGATCCCTTGATTTTTTTTTTAGAGCATGGCACGCTGTTGATTGTCTGCAACCGCACAAAGTATAATAACGCGGGAGTTAAAAAGAGAACCGAACACACAAACATACACAGACTGGTAAACAATGAATCAGGCAAATAACGAGAACAGGGATGATAGAGACTGGAGAGGCACAGAGAAAAGCAGATAGGCAGCGAGCCGAATCACTCTTTTAAGTTTGAATCACAGGATGTACGACCCGGTGCCTCAATGCTTTCTTTAGACTGCTTCTAAACAACCCAGCAAATGAAAGAACAGGAACTAGAGGGAGAAGAAAAAAAACGTCTGTCAGAGGAAAGCATGAAAAAAGAAAATGATATGTTATTCACTGGTGACGTTCATTAGTTTTACTTTGAGATGTGGGACGTAGCAGAACTGATAAAACCTGATAATTACCCAAATGGCTTTTGGGAAGCAATAACATTAAGTGTCATGAACTGTGAGCCACGCAGCTCACACATGTCACATGAAGCAACGCGCTGCTTGCTGATTTCACAGGATCTATTTTTCGGAGGATTTAGTTGTCACTAGAGCTGTTTAACAGGCAGCTTTTTCAAGATCTTTAACCCCGTTTTTTCGGCGGGGCACCTTATCACCCCATGGTCCACCACATTGCAAATAATAATTATTTAAAAAATAATCTGAAATGGATCAGAACTGAACATCTGAAGAAATGAAATCTTCAGTTTCATGTAATTCAGTGTGTTCAGGTCCAGTTTGTCATCAAGTCCTCATACTGTGTTACGTCACACGCTTAGAACATGTCACTTCTGGATTCAACAAAATCTGACCCCCCTTTTTCATTTTTTGTTTAAATAAATACTCTCTCTATATATATATATTTATGAGTGAGTTATAGTCAGTGGAGCGAGAGGCGTCTGCAAGAGGGATCACACACATCAGGGGCTGATGCATTTTGGTAAGACCTAAAGGATTGCATTGCAAGGAGAGGTTGCAACTTAATATAACACAACAGCTTTAGTCAATAACACAAGAATTGCCAGTAAGATAACAACAGCTTAAATATTGATTCAAATGTGAAAGCCTGAGGAAAGAAAAAGCTGGTCTGTTTTTAAAGTCAGGATTTTTTTTTTTTTTTTTTTTTCATTTGATGACATCTAATAATAATAATACGTTGGGATTCAGGTCAAATAGGTAAAAAGCAAAATAAACAGGATTAGCTGCTGTCTCTACCAGTTTTGCTACACTAACCTGTTTCCCTAACCTGCCCTAGCGAGTTATAATAACCTCCCTGATTCTATATGCATGACCCAAAACTGTAAGTAGAATAGTTATTGTTATGACATTTTCTGTTGTTTTTAAGTTATCAGGTCTTGTGGAAACTCCAAAGCGCAAAAATAAGTTTTTTTTGCATCCCGATTTTCAAAGATATAATAAGATTGTGTCCCATGTCAGACAGAATGAATCGCTCATCAAAGACAGACAATATTTGACATCTCAAACTCTACCAGCAACAACTGTTTTCTCAATGATTTTGAAGTTTGGAGTAAGGATATTCTGACTTTTGACATGTGTTCAAAAAGAAAATTGTATAAAAAGTTGTTTGCCCCTCCACAGTATATGAATATGATCCAGTAGTTGTAAAGGGACAGAATATCACTTGGTTATGGGGATATTTATAGGTCAGAATATTCCTTGTTTCCTCAACTGTCCTTGTGTTGTGTTATAAGTCTTATAGGCCTAATAGCAGCACATATACAAATAATACAAAATAAATACAAAATAAGCAAGTTTTTTGTTGGATATTATTTAATCTTAAATAATGGGCAACTCGAAAACATGAGGCAAAGGCCGACAATGTTAAAATGCAAAAGTTTTAGTATGTCAACCTTGAAGCGCTAATTTCTCATAGGCAACGTGCATGGCAACATTCAAATTTTTTTTCATTTATTTTTTTCATAATACGGACACTGCAATTATATATGAGAGCTCTGTACAAGAAGGCTGCCATTCTGTGAGTTTCGGATGAGAGGGCACTAGAACATTTCCCCCACAATCAGCTGTGTTCCATTAGTAGTTATTGTGCCATAAGGTAGACAATCCCTGGCCCAAGGCACCATGAGTGAGCTTTTATCTGGTATCCAAGGGAGGGAATAGGAGGGTTTTCGTCCACTGTCGATATGTACTCAGTTTGTTCCATCGAGCTATATATAATGTGAACAAAATGTCTGAAAGTCTAGTGTGGAGTATTAAAGTGAACCTTTGTTCTCTTACCTGCAAAAACAATTCTTATTATTACATTACATAACATACCATTTAGCTGACGCTTTTATCCAAAGCGACTTACAATAAGTGCATTAAACCACGAGTACAAACTCAGAACAACAAGAATCAAGAAAGTAACGTTTCTTCAAGAAAGCCAAAAATACCATAAGTAAGTGCCACTGAAGTGCTAATCTGTTTTTATTCAAGTTATAGTCGGAACAGATGTGTTTTTAGTTTGCGACGGAAGATGTAGAGACTTTCTGCTGTCCTGATGTCAATGGGGAGCTCGTTCCACCAATGAGGAGCCAGCACAGCAAACAGTCGTGACTTTGTTGAGTGTTTAGCTCGAAGTGACGGAGCTACAAGCCGATTGGTAGATGCTGAGCGAAGTGAACGAGCTGGGGTGTGAGGTTAGACCATGTCCTGGATGTAGACCGGACCCGATCCGTTCGCAGCACGGTACGCAAGTACCAATGTTTTGAAGTGGTTGCAGGCGGCCACCGGTAACCAGTGAAGGGAGCGGAGGAGCGGAGTAGTGTGAATTTCGGGAGGTTGAAGACCAGTCGAGCAGCTGCATTCTGGATGAGCTGTAGAGGTCGAATGGCATTAGCAGGTAGACCTGCCAGGAGGGAGTTACAGTAGTCTTGACGTGAAATGACCAGAGCCTGGACCAGAGCCTGGACCAGAACCTGGACCAGAACCTGGACCAGAACCTGTGCCGCCTTCTGAGTGTGAAGAGGACGTATTCTGCTGATGTTGTGCAGCATGTACCTACAGCAACGTGTTGTCAGGTAGAGTTGACTGTCGAGTGTCACACCGAGGTTCCTGGCAGTCGGGGTCGAGGCCAACACGGAGTTGTTAAAAGTTCGACTCCAATGAAAGACTCCTCCAGAATCTCTACTTCCTGCCAAAGCTGAATTAAGGATAGGGACAGACAGTACAGACTAGCAATCTAGTAGCTTCAATACAGCAAACACAATAGCACTCTAGCAGATAAACTCATTTAAAGAAGGTACTTAGCCAGGATCCAAGTGGTCCAGTAGTCTAGCCTCACAGGTAGAGATGCACACTATAATATTTTTTACAAATGTAGATATCTATGTTTCCCCTACTTAATATACATATACATTTACTAACATATTGTTATAATGCAACAACTTCAATTTGTTGTGTACAACCTCAGCTTAATCACACAGCCGAGTGTCTCCACCACTTAAAAACAGACATACACACATGCTTACAGATATATACTAACATCCATGAACAACAGCTGATAATAGACCTTAGGGGGCGGGGGGGGAGTCATGCTCTCTCACACACACACACACACACACACACACACACACACACACACACAAACACACACACACACCCTCAGGTAGCACTGCGAGTCACCAGTGCATGCTTAATCTCATACCTGAGGCAGCTGAAGCCTTCCACTAACAATAGTTGGAGGGTGTGGTAAACAAGACTGATTTCTTCTCTCGCCTATCTGCCTGCTTCCTCCAGGCAAGTCTACAAATGCACTACCTCTCTGTCGTCTTTAGCCCTTCTTGCTTTAATCCTATGGACTGCTGTCTGTCTTCCTCTTCATTTTCTCATTCCCTCACCTCACACTTCCTCTCTCTACTCCTCCTCCCTCCCATGGCTCCCCTGTTGCATTTTGGATCCATCTGTTGGGAAATAAAGTCATAACGGCAAAGCTGTGAGGAATCAGGCAGAAACACACCTCCGGGTTTAAACTGGATCCAGGTGTAATGCCCGACTACCTCGCCTCCGGGTTTTACTCAACACCTATCATAACAAACAAACAAGCAAATGAACTGAGGGGTTTGTTTGGCCTTTCCCCCTCCTTACCAACATCTGTGAAAAGCCTCTGAAATGTATTAAAACCTGACATTACGTGAGCAAACTATTGCAGCCAGGCGGTGTTTTTTTTCTCTCTCTCCTGCTGTTGTTTGGAGATGTTCTGCCCTATTTCTCCTTGATGAGATGCGTGGGAGTTTAAAAAAAAAAGAAGGCCACATTAAGTTGTGTTCAGCCTTGAGTTATTCTGTAAATCAGTACACGTTTCCCGTCAGTTGTTCAATGCATTGTTTCTAATCAGGTCACAGCTCCTCCCTCGTCCGGTAATACTGGATATCTGGACGTAGTGGCCTCGTTTTCACTACATCTTAACAATCGATTTTACGTTAACTTTTCTCGCGCAACAATTCCAATTTTTTTACCCATTTCAGTCGGGACTGTCGGGATAATAAATTACTGCAGTTTAAAAGGCAACGTATCCTCAGGTCTCTGGATGCAATGCATTGCCATTGTATGGGATGCAGTGCCTTCATTAGCATTCAAGCAAAGTCAATAGTGTTATGTGAATGTTACAATCTGCTCAACAAATGGATGGACTTCATTTACACACAGAAACACACACGCTACCTCGCAAGGTAAACATTTAAGAATACTTTGACATGTGAACAGGAAGTCCGGGGTTGAACACCTTTTACGTGCCATCCCAAATATTACGCATCCTATCCTGAGACCTTTTGATTTCGGGATAAGACCCAAAAATCAACTCAAGCACTAAGAGAAACCTCAGGGGAAGCAACAAAAGAGGGACACCTCTTTTAAGAATAAAAGACAATCAACAATTGAACTAACTTTATATGGAATTGTTCTGATCAAATAACGTAACAAGAGCAGGAAAGAAGCCATAAAGTTACTGATAAGAAAAGCTCATTGTTAAAGGGGCTCAATACCGAATTAAGAGAATATCTATAGTCTGACCACGGCTCTCAATCATAGAGTGTATATAAGAAGAGAACCATTTTTTCTTCTTCTCATTACCATCTTATTCTTTGCAGCCAGAAGTCACACGTAAGGGTGGGATTAAGTACGGTGGAATTTTTAGGCTACAAAAATGTTTCAATTAACTTTTCATAAACCGAAAATACACAGGGAAAGGGTTAAAGTTCAAAGACGAAAACACGGACAACTCCCAGAGAACTCAAGGTAGCCACTCTAATGCATACCCTGCTTTGACTTTAAATGGGGCGATGGTTTATGAAATGAACATCATACGGAATTGAAGAAGTATTCAAACAAGAGAGTTGATACCATGAACTCAAGTTATCATTGCTTTCCGAGGTAATAAAGAGTGACGTAGGCTTAGATCGGCTCAGACTAAGTAAACAAAGGCCAGAGAAGCTTGGATTACAACACACTTGTTAACTTAATTCTCAGGACGCCAATACTCTACTATATATTTACATTGCAAATAATAGTTTGGTGCTATACTATTGCGGTGAATTTCCAAAAACAAACCAAACTCAGAGGAGAATAGAAAAAAAAGCATTTTTTGAATAGAAAAGATAGAAAAAAAGCATTTTTTTAATAGAAAAAATAGAAAAAAAATGGCTCCACATTGAAAAAAGAGTCTAATATTTTGTCCAATAGAAGCAACATTAATGGGGTGGGGGAAAAAAAATGATGAAGTTTAGAGAAGGTTTGATAGAAAAGTACGGCTTGATATTTACTTAGTAAATCATTATTGTCTGCAGCAATGATAAGTAAAATAGATTTCTCTTCAGTTGAACATTGTTGTCACAGACTGTTTCCAAAACTTTCTACTTTGCTTAGTTTGATCATTTACCACACAGTGTTCCCATGGCAACAGGGGCATTGGTTTTTGCAAGTTTCCATTATGCATTTTATATCAGTGGTGGGAAAAAAATGATATACAAGAGGAAGAGCATTAATAGAGAAACATTATGGATGGAGAGAGAAAAAAGAATAGCACAAAAAAATAGAGGTAGAATTTTTTTTCCTCACACTGTGTGTGTGTGTGTGTGTGTGTGTGTGTGTGTGTGTGTGTGTGTGTTTTGCAGAGCAGGTACAGCTGGTGATTTCAGTGGGGAAATCAAAGCAGTGCTGAGCAGGACCTGATCTGAGAGCAGTGACCTGCACACACACACACACACACACACACACACACACACACACACACACACGCACACACACACACACCTGATTGTAACAGCCTTCCAAGACACATTGGACATTAACAGCTTCCGTTACTGTGAGCTTTACCACAAGATGGCTGATGGAAAGACACACACACACACACACACACACACACACACACACACACACACACACACACACACACACACACACACACGTTACTTGTGGGGATCCTCATTGCCATAGTAATGCAGGCCCCAAGTCGTGAACCGTAACCATTAGGTTTGTTCAGGCTTCAGGCAAAACTAATTTTACAGGCGCCATGATTGAAAATAAGGTTAAAAAAATAATAATTAGCGTGAATGTAAACAAATGTATTTTTGATCTGGGCAGCGCAAATCAAGGCGTGGCTCATCATGAAAATGTTAAGTCCACTATAATTACATTTGATGTCTTATGATCTAAAGCATCTTTAAAAGGCCTTTTTGTTGAAAGGTGCCACTTAAAAATAAACCATACCTCACAGCTAACCTCTCTCTTTTTGGGGGAAATAAATGGACTGTAAAAAAACTCAAGCAGTTTAAATTGCTGGATTAATTCTTATCCATTGGTTGGTTACAGTGTTGCAACTGAGGCTCTGACATAGCCAGCACGTTTCCAGTATTGGTGGCGATTGTTGATGGGAAAGAAAACATCAAGTTGTAGTTATCTGCTTGTTATTTTCAGTTCAACACAATTAGCGAAGCCCTTTCCTTTGCAAACCTTATGCTCAACACGGCCGCAGCCCATTGCAAAGTGAAAGGAAACGTAAGCACAATTGATTCAGTATTTCTTTTTTTGAAATCCAACACTGAACCATCAATGAAGTCCGTCACTGGAGACACATATAGCAGGACGGCACATACAACATTCTAACTTTAATTAAAAGAACATTAATCGAAAAAAGATAATTATATTTGGCATTTGCTTTTCTCCGTCAGTTAACAGTAGAGAAAGACAGTAAATGTGAGGAGACAGCAAGTGTGATGATGACATGCAACAATGGCAATTACATCAGACATGTTTGACACCATTAGGCCCCCAAAAGTGACACCGTCACAACAACATGGCGAACACCAAAGTTGATACCTAAAACCGAGTCTTGACCTTCAAACGGACCTTTGACGAAGTGAGACCCGGACAAAATGTCCTCATTCTCCAAAAAATGTTCTCATGCGCAAGGGTTTGAACTAAAACCGGTCCTCACAAAGATAGAAGTGTAAGAAAGACACACACCACTTGCCCTGCTCCATTCATACTCCAAACCACTGGTACAGCACACACACACATGCACACACACACACACACACACACACACACACACACACACACACACACACACACACACGCACACACACACATACACGGTGGAACAGAATGTGCACGCTACTGTGAATGAAAATCGATAGAGCAAGTTTAGTGTAATTGAATGATTATGTGTGTGTGTGTGTGTGTGTGTGTGTGTGTGTGTGTGTGTGTGTGCTTGTATAGTGAATAGATAGAGGTAATTGAATGTTAGAGAGGCTGTGTGTGTGTGTGTGTGAGCCTTTATAGTGAAGAGATAGAGGTAATCTGTATAAGTGCTGCTACACTCCGAAACCTTTCAAAGCCTTGTCTGTGTGAGTGTGTGTGCGTGTGTGTGTGTGTGTGTGTGTGTGTGTGTGTGTCTGCCTTCAACACTACTAAGATGTTGTTTTAAACAGGCTCTACATCAAAAGACAAGAAAAAACACACGTACGCACATTGCATTAACAACTCTATAAGACGATGCGCGCGTCTCCATTTTACTTGAGAATTAAGAAGTCTAAATAAAGAACGACACCTTTAGTGTCGAGCAGACGGTTTTCTCACACGTAACATTTCCTCCATCTTTATTTCCCCAGTGTTTTCCAAACTTTCTTTCTGGGGACCCACTCTTTAAAAAAAAGACAAAACCATCGCAACTCTAGGAGAGTAAATTTGGGACGTAAATGATGATCATGATGGTGATGATTTTTTACTGCCATTTCCGCATCACCTTATATTATCTTGAATAGATAAACCAGCACATTTGATAAATGTGTTATTGAAAACATACATACATGTTAAATAATTCATGTATGAGACCAAATAAATGCACTTTAGACCATCTCATATTATGTATTTCCTCATCAGTATACATTTAGGCCCATCAACCCATTTTTCATTATGGTTATTAACGTAAACATGTTTAGTGATGTTTACTTCAGTGGATTATTTACCCAGATTAACTGAGGATTCCCGTGTTCCACATATTATATTCTTTCTCGCTCACTGTGACACATCTGGCGATCATTTCGCAGGTGTGTACGTGTGTGTGAAAATACACATTTGAACCGTGCTAAAAAGGACTGCGACCAAGCTCGAAAAGAAATATAGCTCCAGGCATCACAAACGCATCATCGAGGGCGTTGTTTACCCCGTGTAAACAGATCAATAGCATAAACAGATCAATGCTTGATGGAGACGCACCCTTAATGTGTAGCATAGTTGTAATTACCTGGCGCATCCTAACTGTCGAAAGCGATGCTTTTTCTCTTCATCGGTGTCAGTGGAGATAAATCAAGCGGAGACAAACTTTTAATGTGCTTTAATATTGGAAATCAAATTGTTTAAACCTTTTTCTCTTAACCAGGTTTTTTTCTTCTTCTCCAAATCGACAGAAATCAAATATTGTTGTCCGTTGGATTAAATGCTGTTACAGTTATTATCTGTCTCTCCAGTTTTTTGGCTGCATACGTGTGTGTCAGCACTATCTGTGTGTGTGTGTGTGTGTGTGTGTGTGTGTGTGAGATACAGGTCACAGAGTGTCAACAATGGCGAGAGATGAGTTCCACATGAACGGTTCACCACCTCTGCCTCTTTTTTTCTCACTCCATCCATCCATTTGTCTCTAACTCTTTCTATTTCCTCTCTCGACAAGTGTTTCCATCTCACACTTCTTTTTTGGCCTACACCCTTCTCACTCTTCTCTTTCTCTGCCCACATAATCTTTCTCTTTTAAGGTCCTCTTTTTTCTTCCTCTGTCTCACAGATTTCTTTCAATCTTTTCGTCCACCATCCCTTCGCTTTCACGCCGTGGTCGTTTTCTACTTTTCACGTCATTTCAGCCTCCTCCCTCTTTTATTCCATCTCTCCTTCTCCAGTGTCATCTTGTCCTAATCTCCTTTTTCCAACTCACATCCTTGTTCTGCCCTTCTTTGCAAATGTGCATCTATTTGTCTTTCTTGAGGCTCGTGATGAATGAGGTCACCCTATTGATGCAGTTGGGGCGCCAAGGCAGAGGGCTCCAATAGAATAAAACTACATATGGTTGGTCAACAAAAAGGTTTCCCGGAGTGCAACTTCCAGAGGGGAACTTCAGGCGGGGGACTGCAGAGGTGAATCAAATACATGCAAGAGTAGAGTACTTATTGGGAGGGCTGTTTTTCTACTGAATCAGTTTCTCAAACTGGACTTCCTGGATTATATTTCATTGTCTCGCCGGTATTTTAAGTAACGTGCCCCCTAACCCACCAAATCATCTCCATTTTTTTTTTCAAATGCCGAATGCCCAATAACTATTTTTCATTTACGCCTTATCCCTCCATTCCCCCGCTCCACACCTCCACCACCTTTTCCACCTCTGCACCACTGTTTGTATATTTGTTCGTTTCGCTCTACCGCTCCCTCTCTATCCGCTAATCTCTAGTTTAAATAAGAGGCAGGGGCATGCCCAGTACACACACACACACACACACACACACACACGCACGCACACACACACGCACGCACGCACACACGCACACACACACGCACACATTAACACACACACACACACACGCACGCACACACGCACACACGCACGCACGCACGCACGCACGCACGCACGCACGCACGCACGCACGCACGCACGCACGCACACACACACACACACGCACACATTAACACACACACACACACACACGCACACACACACACACACACACGCACACACACACACACACATTAACACACACACACACACGCACTGACGCACGCACGCACACACACACACGCACACATTAACACTCACACACACTCAAGCGCACGCACGCCCCACACACGCACGCGCACGCACGCCCCACACATGAACACACGCACGCACACACACACACACGCACACACACACGCACACACACGCGCACGCACACCCCACACGTGAACACACGCATGCACGCACACATACACGCACACACACCCACGCACGCACGCACGCACACATGCACACACGCACACATTAACACACACACGCACACACGCATGCACACACACACACACACACACACAAACACGTGTGCACACACACACGCGCACGCACACACACACGCACACACACAGACACACACACACGCACGCACGCACACACAAACACACAGACACACGCACACAAACACACACACACACACAAACACACACACACACACACACACACACACACACACACACACATACACACACACACACACACACACACACAGACTATTTCACACCTAGGCTCACACTCAGAGACATGCAAGCGAGCGAGCGTGACGTACAAACACACGCAGCGGAGCAGAAGTGAGTAAGACCTAAATACAAATAAGTGTAGACACAAACCAGTTACACAACGTCATGTTGCAAACAGCTTCGTGTACATCTGCAGTTCTGGATTTCTGACCACTTGAGGGTAGCAGAGGGCTTTGCCTCGGCGTTGAATCGATCTGCACGTACAGCACACACACACACACACACACACACACACACACACACACACACACACACACACTCACACACACATGTGCGAGTGAACATAGCCCATACTGGAGTGATACTTGGAGGTGTACAGTCTAGTCCTGGAGCAGTGGCACTTACTCACCGCGTGGCCAATCACTAGTCTTGTGTGCGCTCAGGCTCCTGTGAATGTATACGAGAGGCCCTCCCATTGTTCGGGTGTGAAATTTAGTCTCTGAGTCAAAACACGATGTGAATTGAAGGGATGCGGATTTCTTTCCTTTTCTTAGTTGTCGGTCCTTTTTTTACCAGGAGGGGGGGGGAGCTGGCTTTCCAGAGGCCCTCCATAACCAAAACAGGTCAATTTTTTATGGAATATTTCACGGCACTGGGATTTACTTTCCAATAGCAAAAGAGCAGAGGGTGACAGGAATGAGAACGATGGGAAACATGCAGTAGGGTGGCGAGTGCGGATTTACCTCGCGACACTGAAAGTACACTTAATGGACACACACACGCACACACGCACACACACACACACACACACACACACACACACACATGCACGCTCACGCCCTTTTAAATCTTGATCATGTCAGAGCGCCTCATTCCTTCCCGTTTGATCCTACAGCAAACACGGCAGAAACCCGAAGTGCTTGATTTACTTTAATCTCCCTGGTAATGTGTGTGCGTCGGCGGCTGTTCCAGTCGGCTGAGATAAATCTAGTGGCACTGAACTTGTCCAAATATTTGAAGTTGAAGTACCTTTGTTGACACAGACAAACAGAATTGGGCTTTTTGAGAGAAAACAGGGGAAGAAAGGCTTTTTTCCCCCAGACGTATCCATTTCAGTTTCTCTGCCAGCCAGTTACTATTGCTGTTATAAAAAAAAGCAGGTGGTTCAGGAAATATGCAATCACACACGGATATTTCCTCAGTGATATATATATATATATATGTATATATATATATACGTTTTAAGTGTGGATCTGATTCTGCCTTCCAATCCACCAATCGCCTGCTCTTTACTCTGTTTCAGTCCACAACTTAGTGTATCAGATGTTATTGTTCATCACAGCCGTGATCCTTGTAGTGTCCAATCGGAAAACACATCACAGCCCGTAATTGTGGCACTTTATTTATATGTATTTTTATGATTTCATGCTGGGGTGCAACGATAAATATCTTGATTATGTTTTTTAATAAATTGAATACAGTGCCACAATGTCCATCACACTTTACCAAGACATCTCGCAACTGCTTTCTTTGTCTTTGATATAATACAAGAAGCAAATTGTCACATTGGAGATACATTTTAAATTCTGAATGTAAAATTTGTGCTTTTAAGTGACTTCAGTGATTAATTTTCAGTCATTCAATAAATAGATTAAGTAAGTAATTCTTTAGGAATTTCAAAATATGCTTCAATCGATAGTACAAACAATGTACAAAACACACACCCACGCACGCACATGCACATGCACACACACACACACACACACACACACACACACACACACACACACACACACACACACACACACACACACACACACACACTCACGCACACACACCCACACACACTTAATGGATGACCCACTCTGCCTCCTGAGCCACAGCCACCCTGACCTTTCTGTTTAGGTTCACTCACACAGAAGGTCTGATTATTAGACCTAGTATGCAGGAGTTATAAATATCAAAAATACTTGACAAATCTTGACCGATGATTTCTGATGCTTTTGCGACCTAATTAAGCTCCTTCCTCATCAGCAGTTTCCATACCACACTGTGATGAATGTGAGAACACTCTATGACAGCATGTGTAAAGATCACACATCCCTGATTCTGATACCTGAAACCTCCGGGGTTGTCACAGAAACAACATATAATATAATAATATAATATAATATAATATAGTATACTATTCTATAATATAATATAGTATAATATAATGTAATATAGTATAATATAATATAATATAGTAGAATAGAATAGAATGTAATATAATATAATATAGTAGAATAGAATAGAATATAGTAGAATAGAATAGAATATAGCATAATATAATAGAATATATTATAATAGAATAGAATAGAATATAGTATAATAGAATAGAATATAGTATACTAGAATAGAATAGTCCATATAGACAAGAATAAATGGTGGTTCCCATTCAAACCAGTCTAGTGTCTGTCTGATCATTGATAATTAAGTGCTGTTATGCTTCTAAAAAAATAAATGTAGCTTTTACTTCCTCTATAATGTTACATTTTTTGACATTGTTGACACTTTTACCGCCTCTTTGAAGTCGCAGCTGCTCAGACAGGCTGTTAATCCTCAAAGAAGTAACTCCTTATGAGAAGCATTGGATTAACTATTTATCGGATATGAGACGATGGTAAACTAAAATGTATTAAAAATATTGGAACTGTTTGCAATAATGAATGTTTGTCTCTTTCCCAGTCGCCACGGAAGTTCATTTAAAGTGATTGAAAAAGAGGCAAACATGAGCCCTCTTTCTTGTGTCCATCTATCCTGACTTCTATCACCATCTACATTTCCTCCCTCTCCATGGGGTGTGTGTGTGTGTGTCTGTGTGTGTGTGTGTGTGTGTGCGCACGCGCACGTACGTATAAGCATACTAAGGGCGCCTTGTGCTGAAGTGCTAATGGACAGAGGTGTGATTAACACTACACCACATGGTCTCATAGTGCTAGCCACACTGCTTACCACTCTGCTCTGTGTGTGTGTGAGTGTGTGGTGTGTGTGTGTGTGTGTGTGTGTGTGTTATCCAAGCTGTCATCCAGCCTCCAGACACGTGACTCTGCTCAGAGAAAAGTCCTTGACGTGTAACCCTTTGTTCATCCCCAGAATTGTTAAAGATCCATGTCTCTGCCAATAAATATCAATTATTATTTCAAATGCATTGTTTTATTTTGATAGGGTCTATTATCTCTGTCAATAATAAAGTAATTATTGACCTGGGAAACAACAGTTGAAGACAAAGTCTCACCTCAAGAACCATTTACTGCTGTAGTTTTAAATCATACAACATCACATTTCTGAGTGTAGAATTGTAGACATTGGAATATTTTTTTAATTTTTATTTGTGCATTTGAAGAAAAAAAATGGGGAGTGGAGAAATTGCATTTTGAAGCATTTGAAAAAGTCAAACTCCAACCCACTGAATTGTGATATAATCGAAACTCTCACAACAGCTACTGAATTGACCTTGAGGTGAGATTATTGTGTAAAAATGTCAAATTAAGTTGGCCCACAGCTCCCCTTACATTCATTTCCATACAGATGGAACATTTTGGGCTTTGAGAAGTGAGCTATAGCCAAAAACCGACATATCTTGAACAATTCAAATACATAACGTAATAAATATGCATAAATGACAGTATGGTATACACCCACCAACACATAATGACACTATAAGGTTGTTAAAGAGGAAATAAGTAAGAGAGAGAATAAAACTGAACGGACAGATCAAGACAGACAAAAGAGGAGAAAACTGTCGTTCATCGTCCTCTTTATTCCAGCTGGAAGGAGAATCATCAAAACCCCTCCTCGCCCCAACCAATCTGTACCCCAAAATGATTTACAGAGTACATACACACAATTAACACCAACAGTATATTAAGACATTCATTCCCCTGCATCTCCTCTAATGTCCTCTAATAAACGAACGCTCACTTATCATCATGTATCATGGTGGATTCTTTCTTTTGGCATCTTCAAGGTGAACATTGAGGCTGTTCCTCCAGTTTCTCCAGGAGGACTTTTGAGGCTTCGTCATCGACATGAATGACTAAGCCCGTCGCGTCGCGTATGTGACGAGAAATGCAAAGTGAATAACTTCCCCCGTTCGGTGATCCGCCTGTTACTGGAGACTAAGACTAGACGGATCACAGTGATGCGTCCACTGCACTGGAAGACATTTTTAAAAAAGTTACCTCCACCATAAAGATCACATCAATCTAAAGCTCCAAACTCATTAAGCCCCCCCCTCCCCCCCCCCCCCCGGGAAAGTTCTCTCATCGAAGCAGAAAGACACGCGGAGAAGACATAAAACAGTCGGGTAAACACAACTTTGAATCTCTCTCGCTGCATAACTGTCAGTTGCTCTCCATCATCATAACTGCTTACTAATTCACCTAATATTTTTTCCCCCCTCCACTCCCTGACCCAATATGCAACTCGCGAGTGATTAGTTCATTTGCAACTAATCTCTTTGGCGAATGGGGGTCGTTAAGAGTATTGTGAGTGATGTCATGTTACCCGGGCGCCACGAGATGCCAGGATGTGGTGAATTGTTGCTTGAATTCGGACACCGATTTGTTTGTTTCTCTTTTCGTGGCCTTGAAAGTAGAAGCCCTGATCCAATCATGTGGTAAGCCCATGGATAAAGTGAATAAATAAAAGTTCCCTTCCTCCTAAAATTTCAACAAAAAAAGAAGAAGTAGTTTTGTTAGATTTATCAAAGAAAAAATACATCAAAGTTACTCCGAAAGAGAAAATAACCTCTCCATCACTACGTTTAATGCTTTTCTTACAGTGACTTTTAACTGTGGTGTGTCGAAAAAATAAAAGAGAAAAAAAATAGCAAAATAGATCTTTTCTGTCTATCCACCAATCATAGAGCTAATGCCCCGCGTCGTGGCAACCAGGATCCAATCAGAGCACACAATCAGTCAGTCACCGAGCTGCAACACGATGGTGACAGGTAGGAAAGAGATGCACGCACTTAGACACGCCGACCGGAGCTCAGATTACACTTGTGGTGCGTGTTAATATGTGTGCGAGTACACCCAAGTTGATGAACAGTTTTTCATTAAACTATAGCACGACTTTAATTTCTCATCCCAAGTTTAATTACACAGTGCATCCCAAATGTGTGATCTATTGACATCAGCAGTCGGAAATCCAAAGTGTGTTGTTTGTTGAGTCTACGTCCGGCGACGGTTTGGTGCAAAACAGAATTATTAATATAATTTACAAACGGTGTCCATATCTCACATCCTGGAGAAGAAGCCGACATCTCCGTAATGAGATAAGGAGCGAATTTACTTGATTTATTTTTGCCGAGTTGCGTGAAGCGTTAAAATAAAGTCTGAGCTGAACTCATTTCAGATTAAGACGATTAGTGAAGTCCTGTATAGTTGGAGAAGAGGAGGGTTGATCCAGGTCTTCAGTTATAGAAGATGTAGTTTGAGAAGGAACTATCTGGTTTGTTCCAGCTTTCTGCATATTGATACCATTCCAAAAGTAATAATTGATAAATGGACCCCAATGTTCATAATAGCTAACAGGCAGGAGGATCATTCTCTTCGTCTCCATGTGTTTGCCAAATGTTTCATTCTTGCAGGTTGCAGATTTCCGTGTTTTTGTACATGCTCATACTGTATTCAAAGTTCAGTGCATTTATCAATAAATATTGCAATTTATGCAATAAGTCAAAACTTTAAGATACACTCCCTGACCACTTTGTGGGTACACCTACACCATTTAGTGCAATACAATACTAGAGATCTACACGTAGGAGGATTATAATGTTTGTATGATAAGACTATCACAGAGGTGTAATTGAATGATGTGTTTATTATTGTGTGTTGTACTTGAAAATGTTACATTGTGTTTCAAATATTCTTCCCCCATCATGTAAACAAATTCATGTGTATGTCAATGAATGTTTAAATGAATAATTCAATGAGGAAAGCAATTATTTATTCAACTGAATGGGTGAAAAGCCAACCAGCTGGAGTGTCTTGGAGTTAGAGCTGTATATGAGGCAGTGCTGGTTCCCATAGTGCAGCAGAACTGGATTTGAAATAAATATCATCCGAGAAAATTGTCTCCCCGACTTTGTTCCCGAGTGCCACAACGGCGTTTGAAGTAAGTCCCGGCTGCACGAAACAAGGCAAATTTTTTTCAAGACACGATACAAATTGTGTTGCTCTGGCAGATTACATTTCAACGGTATATTTCACCCGTTACTCTGGAGTTAAATAAATCATGTAAAAATAAAGTTTAGTTTCCCTACTTTTATTAATACAATAAAATGGGCAATCTTTGTCCTTTTAGAAGGGGCATAAATAAAGAGAGAACAACAAAAAACTTGGACAACTTTGAAAATGGGGCAGATATTTTACGACAACGTTGTAGTTAATGAGCACAAAGCTCAAGTGGGTAATGACCCACTGACGGAGGCACGAGTTTGCCCCCCATCAAGAGCTGCTTGGAACAATAAATTGCAAAAGATAGTGCAGTTTGCTTGTTTACATGATGTTTACTATCACGAGCTTGCATTCGATTCCAGTCGCTGTCCTCAGTAAGATGCTGAACCCCTGACAACCTTGTGAAGGCTCCTATCCGACTGATAACCAGAACAATATTCATCCTGAATAGCCACAGTGCACACAGGCTGACCAGTCAAGGGCCAGCCTCAATTGTGATCTACCCCGCACAATACCCAGAGTAAACTGGAGCCAGAGACTATACTGTACCAAACATACAGGTTTTATTGATGAGAAAACTATAGTTTCATACATAAAAGTGCACAACTTAGAAAGTAAATCATGTGGGTCTACACTGCACAGTCAGGGAGGCCACAGTAAATAATCACAATAAACCAATTAAAATGTACCTGTTCACGGCAAAAAAGTGGCACAATAATAAAATGCCCACGCAAAATATATGGGTGCTCTATCACGGTGGTGCCCCTCCTTGAGCCCAGCACAAAACCCCACAAGCTAAAATATAAACATAAAAAAATATAAAATATAATAGGCCTGAGGAAAAACGGTGGTTGCTCCTTCAAGGACTGTTTAAAAACAACAGAAACACATTAATATATAAAAGGAACACGCACAGAAATATTTCGCAAGAACATGCGCCACTTTTCTTCCAATTGCGTAATAAGTAACACGTGTCTTGCCAAGCAAGTGTCGCGGTGCTGTAATAACGTCGCACTATACTTCTGCCTCTGCTTCAGGGAGGAGTGATGCTTTTCATGGCCACGAGAGGTTGAAAGTTTCCTCTTGACACGGCCTCTAAAATCTACTTTGCGGCCAACATTAGCAGGGATTTTTTTTAATTTTTGAATAAGTGTGTCCTTCTAGTCCTGTGTTTGTGGTTTTCTGGTCAGTCCGATTTGATTTGAACGCGACAGATTAGATATTTTTTGGGAGCTTACTGCCAGACGCTTTATGATGCAATTTGTCTCTGACTCGCTCTTTCTTCCCCTCTCTCTAAAATGAGCTGAAGTGACTGTGGCATTGTTTTGATTCTTTTGTTTGACAGTGAGGCTTACAACGATACGACCATAACTATGTAAATGATAACCAGAAAGCTGGTGTTTTGTTCTTCGCCTCATATCTTTTGATGGGAAATCCATAATTGCATATAAATGGGTCAACAGTGATTACAGCTAACTAGCATTCAGACCAGATACCACAGCATTGGCTGTCTAACTGTTGCTCTATTATTGAGGACATGCCACCACATTCTCATCAACTTTTTCCATCCTAAATAATTCTTGAAAGTCCAACAGTAAAATCTCAAAGGATATTACAGATGCCGTCAGAATCTCTTGAGTGATGCCAATGTTTTTTTAATACTGTATTAGATCTTTAAAAGATAGATACTCTTCCTGATTGATGCAGAGCAAAAGCAGCATAAATAACAAAAGGAGTTTTAACATTCAAAAAAATACATACAATTTAATATAACCAATATTTATAGTTAAAATCAGCTCCAAAGACACAATTTTCAACACAAGCAGTCGTGTACAAGATATGTGTATCATATGTAAAATGATGGTTTAGAGGGAGAGCGATAGAGAGAAAGAGGAATCGATGCTATCAAAATGCATGAGGCTTTCC
The DNA here is from genome assembly GCF_009769545.1 of Cyclopterus lumpus. NCBI lineage: Eukaryota > Metazoa > Chordata > Actinopteri > Perciformes > Cyclopteridae > Cyclopterus > Cyclopterus lumpus. The sequence continues at coordinate 7,123,320 of NC_046974.1, forward strand.
AGACTGATGCTGCCCTTCAATCTGACAGTCACACAGCAATCTCTGCAATCACACACTTGAGCAAGGGAGGCCGAAGTGTGTGTGTGTGTGTGTGTGTGTGAGTGTATATGTGTCCATAGCGGAGCTGGAAGGCTTGTATCCATTCAGCGGTTTGTTATTATGTCGACACATAACATGCATGTTCAATGCTGGAGTCGCGAAACTGATTCCACTTCTGCCGTCTCTCCTCCTCTTGTCCCTTTTCCCTTTTATTTAGTGTTCACTTTGTTCACTCTCTCCATCGCTCCACTCTATTATTGTCAGTTGTTGTTTTTTGTAAAATAAAATAAAAAGGCACGCTAAGATAATGATGATATTGTGAACATAATTCCTTTAAAAAAAGGAAATTTAAATGTCAAAAGTTTATTTGACTTGTGTTTAGTGTTGTTGATTTAGGTAAAATATTTAAAGTCGGAATTCATTCAGATTAAGACCTCACAATTCTTTAGTTGAAACAAACCCACATATCTGTATTTATTTACCTACCTACCTACCTATTTACCTACCTACCTACTTAATACCTACCTACCTACCTATTTACCTACCTACCTACTTAATACCTACCTACCTACCTACCTACCTAATACCTACCTACCTACCTACCTACCTACCTACCTACCTACCTACCTACCTACCTACCTACCTACCTACCTACCTACCTACCTACCTACCTACCTAATACCTACCTACCTACCTACTTAATACCTACCTACCTACCTACCTAATACCTACCTACCTACCTACCTACCTACCTACCTACCTACCTACCTACCTACCTACCTACCTACCTACCTACCTACCTACCTACCTACCTACCTACCTACCTACCTACCTAATACCTACCTACCTACCTACCTATTTACCTACCTACCTACTTAATACCTACCTACCTACCTACCTAATACCTACCTACCTACCTACCTACCTACCTAATACCTACCTACCTACCTACCTACCTACCTACCTACCTACCTACCTACCTACCTACCTACCTACCTACCTACCTACCTACCTACCTAATACCTACCTACCTACCTACCTACCGACCTACCTATTTACCTACCTACCTACCTACCTACCTACCTACCTACCTACCTACCTACCTACCTACCTACCTACCTACCTACCTACCTACCTACCTACCTACCTACCTACCTACCTACCTACCTACCTACCTACCTACCTACCTACCTACCTACCTACCTACCTACTTAATACCTACCTACCTACCTACCTACCTACCTACCTACCTACCTACCTACCTACCTACCTACCTACCTACCTACCTACCTACCTACCTACCTACCTACCTACCTACCTACCTACCTACCTACCTACCTACCTACCTACCTAACCTTCCATCCATCCATCCAAACCTAGAACCAGCCTGTTACATCTCTTCGTGTGTATAAACAAAACTATCTGAGAGAAATGCTATGATGTCATAAAGAAGTTGTGCACAGGAGTGGACAGCTTGGTGTGTGTCTGCTGGTCACACCGACCCGTCAGGTAGACGGCAGATTGCTATGCTGCTGAAGCCCCATAACCAAGATGGCCGCCCCTGGACTGCACGCGAAGCCCCCTCACACACCAGAGAGGGAAGAGACAAACAGAGAGAATAAAAAGGGCTATTATTCCCAAAATGTACCCGTATGGCTCCTTCCCCCTTTTCTATTTCGTCATCATTCCCTTCTTCTGTCCTCTTCTCTTTTTTTCCGTTCAAGAGAGGCCATGTAAAGACGTCCGAGAATTTTATTTATTGCACTTTTTACTCTGCTACATTTCTTTGATACCTCTCGTTACTTGTTGCAGATTCAGATTCATAACACACAATATAATCAACAAATAAATGATGATGTATAATTATGGACCAAAGTCCATATGTGACTGTGGGCGGAGCAGCAATAGAAGGTGGGATTTAGTGAAGAGTCAATTAATAAATGTTATCATCAATTGGTTTCTTCCCTTTATTCCCTGTGAAAGGTTATTTTTGGGGAGTTTTTCCTGATCCGATGTGAGGTCCTGGGACAGAGGATGTCGTATGTGTACAGATTGTAAAGCCCTCTGAGGCCAATTTGTAATTTGTGATATTGGGCTATACAAAATAAACTGAATTGAATTGAATTATTCACAAGCAAGTTTACGAAACGTTTTGAAATGATAACATTGATTTTCATCCCAGCCCGTGTTTACACCAAGGCGGCATTAATATTAGGGGCCATGTTTCTCTTCCAGTTTTAAATTTCACGGGCACTTTATGAACATTCAAAGGGCAGATTTTAATCCATTCATTTCTAGCCCGGTGTGTTATATCTGTGTTTCTTCCCATTTAGCCATTTCACAAAAGTGTCCTAAAGGCAAGCCTGTCTGATAATAAGCTCTATCAATAATAATCTGGGTTGGGAACTTCAGATCAGATCAGTCAAGAAGAAGACAAAAGAAGACAAACAGTGGCAGTTCTGGACCATTTAAACCACGGGGGCCGGACTAGGGCCAGCTGTCTGTTTAGAGCGGTCGGTTAAGTTAAGTGAGGAGAAATGTTGCACATGAAATGGATTTAGAAATCCTTTTGAAATGGAATTGATAAGAAAACGGGCAAATATTTGTGCTACCATCATTTTCAACAGTGCTTCTCAAATTCAGACCATCTTTTCCTGTCACTCGACGCTTAAATCAGCCGGCCGACTGCACGTGGAATAGGAGTTGCGAAAGCAGAATATACAACGGCATTGATGTTTGCTGTTAAAATTGGAATAAACGAGAGATGCCGTTGCTCCTTCTTTGGGAACCGGAATATGTTTTTTTTCGACGATGCAAATTATTTTTTCACTTTTAACACTAACAACATTTGCTACTGCTAAGCATGTGCCCTATTCGACCCGTTCCCGATCCCCTCAGTGACGACGAAAGCAAAAGACAAATTAATGCCGTCTCTAGAAAACCTGAATGTCTGAATGGTTTACGCTCGTTTTCCAAATGGAACTTTCTGTCGCCTGATCGTGTCAGGAGACATTTTCTGGCACGTCTGTGAGCTTCGAGCTCTAGATGTTTTTTGTTGTTTTTGCATTGGGGTCCAATGAGCCAAGACAGAGGAGGAGGCCTTGCATTGAGTTTTGGATCTCAGTGAGGTGTGGACAGCTCGTGGGCACAATTTATCAAACGTATGGTCTCGCAACATCTCCCTCCAACACGGTAGTTCCTCTCCCGAGCGAGAGTAAAGGGAAGAGTGGTGGTGGTGGTGGTGGTGGGGGATGGGGGGGGGCGGGGGGGTTGGTGCAGTGCTGAGACCTGCTGTCTGAGTCGTGTTAAGTTACCGCTGACAAAAACACCACACAGCGATAGACGATACGTTTATGAAGGAAACTAAACCTGCAGAACGGCAGTTACTTGAGTTTAAAAAAAATTTTTTTGGTCTTTTGTCAATTAGTTTTCAGTAATCCGACACCGTCTTCTACCATTGTTGCTCCAGTGTTGTCTTATTGCCAGACAGATTGTTGGGATCCATCTATCCCTCCATGTGTTGTTCGTCTCGTAGTGAATTAGCAGTCGGATGACCACCACACCAGAAAATGTGCACTGCGTATATATTTCAGTACGAGAGCATGCATTCATAATTTGTGTTTCGACGTGAGTGCATGTCTGTGTGCGTGTGTGTGTGTGTGTGTGTTTACCACTAGTTCACCGCATCACTCCAGGAGTTTGAAGGTGGAGAGAGAGAGAGGGGGGGGGATCATTTTTTCTCTCTTTCATTAGTTGTACTACATTCTCAGTTTCCTGTGTTCTCCTTTGTTATGTTGTTGTCGTCCTTGCTTTATTTTCTGTCAGAGTCAATGCCTTCACTTGTTCCCCCCCCCCCCCCCACCCCCTTGCTTTGTAATGGCTACATTTCCAACATCTTAGACTTTTCAAATTCCATTTCCACCGCAGCCTCATGTTAGACTCTTGGATGTTTTTAGATGCACGCTTAATGGCAATTTCCTCAGACACTTGAGGTATCTCCGTTTGACTTGAATGCAGATTTGTCTCAACTGTGTTTCAAAGTGAAAGACGCTCCCCACTGTGCCTGGTAATTACACTCTGGTGACTTGGCAGCACAGCCGCTCAGCGACAACTGCCTCATTTAAACTGCAGCTTATATGAAATTATTCTATTTATAGAGTTTCTGGACAACGGTGAACAACATACAGTATTAATGCAATAGCAATAGCTAAGGGGACACACAAACAACAATAATGGGACCTGAATTCATCATTTACTCCTCCAATTTCTTCACCCAGGCTCATTTTGAGTATGATTACGGTATGAGGAACCCTCTTAACATTGCTTTTAACAATCTCCCCCTGGACATCAGACAATTGCAACCAATTACAGTTTTTCGAAGAAGGCACACGCTACATCCTGTGCAGCCTATTATGGAGCTCACGTGGCTACCGGCGGTCGCTCTATTGTTCTCTGTGCATTTTTCTTTTCAGGGAACAATCTGCTGTGTTCTTGTTCAGTACAAAAGTTATTGGAAGTTGGTCGGGGTGACATAGCGGACAAACAAAGCTGAGGACTTAGACAAAGGTTGCATCCTGCTTGCGGTTAGGTTCAGGCAACAAAAGCACTTCAGTTAATGTTCGGCAAAGATTGATTTTCAGTGAAATATTCCAATAAACATCCCCCGGCTTCAAGTCACAGTCACCATTTACAATATTTAACCCAGGCGTCAGTTTTCCCTCAAACTCTAACCAAAAGGTGTGAGCAATAATTATCGAAAAACATTAGTCATGATTTGGTTGGTATTAGCAGATATTTTGCCAATACATTCGGTGAGAGCAGTTATTAAAAACGGGCTCTTCCTTATGGTGATGTAATTGAGAGGGCGTTACGTTTCTGTCAATATGGATTTGCTGTTTGTAATTTGTAATAAATGCAAAAAAAAGTGTGACACTTAAATATATTTTGTCCTCTATACTCCTATATTATATACAATACAATGCACGAAAGAACTGTTTGTTATTTAAAAGATTGTTTTTGAAATTATCCACATTATGGTTTAGTGTATTACTTTCTTACATTTTCTTATGCTACAACTACTAAGTTCTCACATTCATTTTTTAGTTATAATTTGTAAAATGAGACCTTCATCAGGCTTTCCTTTGAATTACATCAGTCTGAAAGGGAAGATACTCAACATCTGACTCCTCTTCTATATTAGGAGTCTCTTAAATGAATGGCTAATGTGTGTCTTTGTGTGTGGACAGGCATGTGCTCGTGAGTGTTTTTTATACAGACGTTGTTTTGAAAAAGCAGAGAGGGAGAACTATGAGTAGCTGACACTGGTTGAAAAAGTGTGGTTGGATAAAAGTGATACGGCCTTTTGTGTGTAATCTGCAAGCAAAAGTACAACAAAAGCTGCGTCTCGTTCTGTCCTCGCTGCATTTAGATTGCCTAATTAGCACATGCAATGAAGTAGCATCGCATCCCTGTTTAAGTAATGTGCATGTTGCACTCATAAGTGACTTTATATTGCACTCTGATGAACTAACCTGCTGATGATCATACGTGGTTTGTAATATGTAATAAGTTAGTGTTTTAAAGCATTTTAAAGCAACCGGTTTAAAGAAAATAAACCAATCAGAAACCAGTTCCACTCCCTTCAGTTCTCTCTTCCTATTTGTCCACAACATTGACTTCTTATTCAGGCGTCTCCATGGAAACCAATCAAGCAGGAAAACCAGTGTGCACTGCTTTTCAAAAGCTGGGGACTCTTCACAGTATTTGGCTGCGCATGCATGTAAATGTTAACGTTTTGCATTAAGACCAACCTTAATGATCAAAAGAAGAAGACGTAGTACATCTGGAGAGGCCCTGCTGGGTGAACCAGTGTAGCCAGTAATTGAACAAATGACCTTTTTAAAGTGTTACCTTGAGGTTGAAGCCTGGAGTCTCAGGGCTGGAGGTTGGTCTGTGCAGCAAGAACAATAGAGCAGTTTGGGCAAAGGTCAGTGGACGACTTTGAAAGGCATCCGACCACCAACCTTCATATTATTAAGAACTCACTACAATTAGAAATAAAAGCGTTCCATTTAATGCATTATACTAAATATTTGTTATAACATTTTCTGAGGTTGGCTGTCAGGCGTCACTTGTTTTTCTTTATTTGATTTACTTTTATTTGCATTTGTATTGAACTTCATGAAATGTCCACATGACCACATTACTAGTTAATAGATTGTCATGACTTTGGTGATTCTTTGACTTTTCATGTAGTGCCATCTTTAGGTATGACATGTTCATTTGTTCAATACTTTGGTTTATGACCACATGCACGAATAACAATTGACACTCTTTAGCTGCGCAGAGAGCACTGCAGGGGTCACAACCTCCAGCCCTTTGTGCTCTGATGCACACACACACACACACACACACACACACACACACACACACACACACACACACACACACACACACACACACACACGCACACACAAAGACAAACACTTTTTTGCTCTGTATGTTTAACTGAACAGTCATGTGTAATGCATGTGAATAATAACCATGTAAATGTGAATAAAGGCCTTTGAAATATATATATATTTTTTTTAAGTGCAGGAGAATCTAATGCCAAGTCAGGTTTTGATGCCACATGTGTAGGAAATTTGACCCAAAACTAACATGGAGGCCACCAACAGTGTTTCTCAATTCCAACGCATGCCCTTTCAAACTTTATTGCGGCGCGTTGGGAGCCACAAGGTAAACAAAACTGATTGTAAACAACAAGTAAACCTCTAAACCTGTAAAGATAAACAACAGAGAATTCAGCTAAAGAGGAAACAGAGATTACTTTCTCATTTTCGGAGCAGCCAAAAAGCAGATTGAGAAAATAAATTAAAAAAAAAACATTTGCATAAGTAAATGTATAAATCTCAATGGTTTATGAACACAAAATAGGAAAATATTGACCGGCAGAATGTTTGAATTACACACACCACCATTTAATCCATCCCATAGACTCCTCTGTGTATTTCCCTGTGTGTTCTCTCTGCGTGTGCGCGGGTGCCAGAGTGGGATTATATTAAGGCTCTAACTCACACTCTCACACTTTCTCTCTCTCTCACAGATTATTTTTGGAAGAAACGCCTGCTGTGGTTGTTTATATAACCAAACAAATGATGAATATTGCCCCCCAAAAACCATCACGTGCTTTCACACACACACACACACACACACACACACACACACACTTACACACACACACACACACACGTCTAAACACACTAACACGTCAACGCTTCTCTTCACCGTCTCCTGCAAAGTCACCATCAACCGACGGGGTGCATCTTGTTGTAATTCAAGTGCAGCGCGCACTCACAACTCTCCCTATCCTCCTCTCCCCCTGCTTGACTTTTCTCTCTCTGCGTGACGGCATTAGCAGTCAAGGACCTCTGCTGTTAATGTTGTGAGCGCTTCAGACCGGCTCTGAGAAGAGGCAGCCTCTCAAGCCCTCTCACCCACAGAGGGCCTAATGTCCGAGGCACTCGTGAAACAGTTATGGAATGAAACAGCTCGCAGGGATCACTCTAAACATTTGCGTACGTGCAAAGGAGCCAACTTTTCCTGATTTATAACAACTTGCGTACGCCGGCCCAGTGCGCAATTTTCTTTTATGAAATCACGACTCAACTTGGAAATGTTGACACACGCGTTCAACCATAAATACTGAATGCAAAGCACCTCATTAAGGCGTTGAAATCAATGGTTCCTTGTCTGGTGCTCAAGGTGCTAGTGGGTTCATGAACACTTGTTCCCTCCTAATTCTTCCATTCACGTGGTCCCAACAGCGCGAGTGCCATTCATCATGTAGCACTATACGCATGATGAATGTCACAGTAGTCAGACGGAACACTTGCAAAGTTAACGCGATAATTAGTGTGTCCTCTAACCGTATCATTTGAAAATGGACGTGATTGTGTGAGGGCTGTGATTGGCTTTATTCTCACACTATATACTGTATACATATATATATATACAGTATACTGTAACCGCATACAGTATACATATATATATATATATATATATATATATATATATATATATATGTATACTGTAACCGCATACAGTATACATATATATATATATCTACAGTATACTGTAATCGCATACAGTGTATGTATACCTATTGTATACATATACTGTATGTGGTTACAGTATACTGTATACATATATATTTCATATATATGTATATTTAATATATACATATACATATATATATATGTATACATATACTGTATGTGGTTCCAGAATACTGTATACATATATATTTAATATATATGTATATTTAATATATACATATATATATATATATGTATGTATGTATATATATATATATATATATATATATATGCATACATATACTGTATGTGGTTACAGTATACTGTATACATATATATTTAATATATATGTATATTTAATATATGTATATATATATGTATATATATATGTATACATATACTGTATGTGGTTACAGTATACTGTATACATAGGCAATGGGCAAAGAGTTTTTTTTCTATCAGAATATGACATTTATTTAAACTCAGTTGATATCACAAGTTGGTAACCTCTGATTTAGCCTCTTACTGTTTCTGTCAAGAACAGATATGAGAGGTGCAAAAAAGAAAGACAAAGAAATGACTTGATGAGCTGACATCATACACCGGGAGCCAGAAAAAGAAAACATTTATTTCTCAGCCGAACATGAGATGGATTGTGATGTGAAATCCGAGAGAGGGGTGTGTGCACATCTACATCGGATTGTAAAGCAGCAGTAATTGTAGTTTCTGGCAGAATGCACATTTCTGATTAAATTGCATTCGAAAAGGCAGATAAAGGGACGACTCTCTGCTGTATACGTGGAAAAGGAGAGAAAAGATTAGAAGCTAAGAACAAAGAACGAACAGACAGACCTGATGAGTCAGTAAATGCAACTTGCAAAAAGGGTTTATTTCTATTTCTTTTTGCTGTTTCAATTCAAAAACGCAGATGGTCTCAAGGCAAAATACAAGTATTTTCTGGGACAATATCTCGTGTCTCATCACTTTAATAATAGTCCATCTCTGCGTCCCTTTCTTGCCAGTAATCACACAGCAGGTTTTCCACATGATGGACGTTTCATTCTTGTGGAATGAAAGACTTCATTTCTTCTTTTACTTTCTGAGAGTCCAGCGCAGGGTTGATGAGCTAAATGACTGATTTACTAATTTATACGCAAAGAGGGGAACCTCGTTTTTGTCTAAAACCTGTTAGCTTGTTGGGAGTACAAGGAAACACCGGTAGAACATCAGTAGAAGTTAAGCACGGCTTCCACATGTTGTCTGTGGCTGCCTAAAGCGTGGCAACAAGTGGACTTTCCCTCCTGCTTCAGGTACATCCTGGTCTTTTTAGTTTTAAACAAAAGTTAACATACTCTAATTATGTATTAGGCGTTTCTCTGTACCATCTGTAATGTGTTGTTTTGTGTTTTATTGTAAAACCAGGCTTCTAACTCGTTGCCTTTTTGGCCAGATCGTCGTTTTTTAAAGATGTTTTTTGTATCTAAAATAATTATTTTAAGTTTTTCTGTTATACAACTTGTGTTTAGACAGAGTGGTCTCATGAGATCAACACCATGAACAAAGTGGCAGGACATTTGTGTAACGCGAAGGAATAGAGACGAATCATTCAAAGAAAGAAAAGACATCAGCAACAGCATCAGTGTCTTTTTTCCAGACTGTCTTTTCACTTCAGAGTTTTCACGTTATTCGTGCCAACAGATATGGCAGCACATGAAATACTGCCGGGCATTATGACAACTTGGTGGGATAAGTCGCTGATTTCACTGATATACTTCAGCACCATGGACAGAGGCAGAAAGGGAGCGCATGGCTCTCCAGCACCACGGCTAGCTCCCCCACTGCCACACACATACACGCACACACACACGCACAAACACACACACACACACACACGCACACACACATGCGCACACACACACACGTATCACTTCACTTGTGAACAAACTTCTTGTTTCAGCAATATCTGTTTCTTAAAGTTTTGCCGGAGCCGCTGCTTTTCTTTTACATATCGCTAAGATAAAGAAAAAGTGGACTAAAATTGTTTCTTTTAATATTTCGCTGTTCAACAAACTGGAACTTTGTGGGATTTTATAATGGAAAGAGAAAAGGTTAGCCTTCCTTTAGTACAGTAATTGCACTGTTCTTCAACAAATCACTCACATGACCCTCCGCATTCCCTCTTCGCTGTAATTCTGTACATGTACTTAATTTTCTTTACTCTGATACCATCTTGCTCTCTTCTGTGAAATCCTGTCCATCTGTTCCCCTCTGCCTTTCTCGGTCTCTTACAGTATGCTGTCTTTACCGCTTCCCTCTCCATCTGCCGGAGACAGTCTCTTATGAACATATCGGTGCCATCTGGTGGAAGCTCTAATCCAGAGTGATTCGTGGTACTGTAGCACAAGAGCCTTCAGTCTGAGCGCAGGTGGGCAGCGCACGAGTTAAATGCTCTAATCCAGACGTTGTTTGTTCATTACTTTTCTCATTGAGGTGAAGGCCTATTGCTGCTGTCACCAGGCGACCCATTGGTCTGCGGAGAAGAATACAGGGCGTACAATTCTTGCATTATTTTTTGGGACTTCATTTCTGAAAAATATCTATCGCGATGCTTCTTTTTTTTGTTCACATGATATGAGAACAATTATTATGCTTTGTGTACACTACTAGACTGTTCTGCTTTTAACTGTGCTGCTTTTTAAATTGTGTCAGATTTTTAAATATGTTGTACGGCGACCTTGAGTGCCTTGAAAGGCGCCTTATAAAACCAATGTATTATTATTATTATTATTATTATTACTAATGAAGTGTGAGTAAAGCTGCATACACAAATATGTTGTTTTCTAACAAGTTCACCATATTAATTTAAAAATGGGATATTTCAATGTCTTGTTCAGTTTGTTTCTGCTGCTCCCGAATGGCACCCCAAAAAAAATCTGTTATTTTAGTTTTAAACTTAACTTTCCGTGCTTGGTAAACGTAGATGACTGTTTGTATCTATATCAGCATACATGTGTGTTATAGAGTACGTAGCATTCATGCAGTTTTAAATGTGAAAGAATTATCCAGTGACTATTTTTATTGGCCTAATGTTTTGCAATATGAGGTACGCAAAATATTATTTTGTGAAATGTATTACATGCTGCTTTTAATGATAAGTTCATATATTCACATATTTTTAGTATGACGTTTTTCTTTGTAATTTCATAATATATGAGGAAAAATGTCGATATTCCCAATAGCATAACACTTTTTGTACCTAATCGGCATTTATAGCGATGAACAGCTCTCGTGGAAACGGCTCCAGCTCTACAGCAACACACATGTAGCTGTAGCCGTTATGAAACTCACGCTTCTCATTGCACACTTGCTGATCTGATGCTACGCCGAAGCTTTAATCCCCAACATTTTACAATTTAGTACATTCGCATAAAATTGAAGAAAAGAGCTTTCCGTAGCAATCGTATCTGATAGATGTCATAGTGCTTCAAGGTGGACGGAAATGGCTGCCGCTGCACAATGAAGCAGCAAAGTAATCTCACATGTCCTCGAGCCCAGTGTGTTCTTAACATCTTAATTAGACCACACATTGAATTGAATTGCGGCGTTTCTTATCCCTTTCTGACAAGAGCAAGGACACGGAGATGCTCGGAAACAAAGAAGAAAATAACCAGAATGGGCTGTGCTGAAATAAACATCAGATACATCAGTCATCTTCCAGGTCTGTCTGCAAGTCCAGCAAGTTTTAACAAATTAACTTTTTTTTTAATTGGGCTGTGTTTTGACAACCTCAGATCCCCATCCGAGCCGATGCTGACGATGAAGTTTTTTTTTCGCCTTGCTCGTAGCTCTGGCGAAAGCTACTTAATAATCAGAGCCCGCTCAATTAGATTCAGTTCTGTACAAACGTTTTAATTAGCCCTGTTTTTTCTTAATCTGCGTGCCTTTTTGACAAAGTCACGAGAGAGATCGAGCGAGATAGAGAGGCGCTGACGATTCGGCCCTGCCCTCCGAAGCTTCCTCTTCCTCCCCTCGCCTCGCACGCTTTTTTTTTCTTCCCTTCTTTCCGATGAGTCATCGTCATGTGTGCGACTGTGCCAGATTCTAATCAGCTTTCTGCACCTGCTGCTGGTTTCCACGGCGCTACCCTGACAAACGCCAAAGATAATCAAGGGTGAAAGGTAGACGTTGACTCATCTCGCCCCTGAAAAATAACAACAACGGCGCCAGGTCCCTGTGGTGCATTTGTGGCGATGACATGTAGTCCTTATTAATTATCAGGTCATTTAAAAGAGTGATAACAGCTCTCTGGCTCCCTATTGATCCGCTGTCTTCACCGCTGCTGGAACAAATTCAACCAATTTCTGCAAAAATAAACTTGCTTGTAACGTTGGCAGATCGTGGCAGTAAAATAGGCCAAGTGCTAAAATGCATCTTTGAGATAAGAGTAAGAGGTTGAGGAAGATCAGGAAATGTAAGTGAGGGATGTACAATTACTACAAGTACTAGTATTAGTACCTTAATTAGTAATCTTGAAGATTTTCATTGGAATAAATGTCTCTTAAGTCACTATCTATCGCCAAACGAGGTAACACCAGAGGGATCGAGCACATGGCCCACTGATAAAAGCATTATAAAGCAATATTCTTATATTTGGAGGATAAAAAAAAAAAAACCCATCATATGAAGTTATTGCTAATGCACACGGAACATTTCCTACCGCCTCGACTCACATTAAAAGCATTTAACTGGCGGGCGATGTGTTTTTTTTGTCAGAGTGCTTGACATTGCCCGCTATCTTTCCTCAAAAAGCATTAGGGAGAAATGGAACAAGAAGGAGCCGCCACAGTGAGCCGTTAGTTTAAGAGCTGCAGGTTGCACACCTCCAACTTCCAGCCAGGTAACCGACTACTTTCACTCTCGCTTCGTTCGTGCGACGTCGTGCTGCATGGAATCCGATCACAGCGGCTCACGGAATGAGGGGAGAAAAGAAAGCCAATTATAGCCTTCATTATTATTTATTCCACCACTGGTGATTTGGTATCTGGTAATTATTCATCTGGAGGTGTAAGAAGTTGGGTGCATGTTATCCTGGATTTTTATTTATCTCTCGTTTTCCTGAACTTTTAGATTTTCAATATCAGATATAAAAGGAAGACTCTATCTAAAAAAGATTAGGTGTAAATTAAATGCAGTCAATTAGTGATTACTGCTTTAAAATATATTTCCATCAGCCACATATCAACAACATACATTGTACTGTAAATCATAGAATCACCTTCATCATAATAGGATTACATTGTGATTTCCTCTTAATGTACAAGCGTATTTTAGAGAAAATTGAATTTTTTTAGAGAAAAAAATCGATCTGACTTTATCAATGTTATATGATGACACCTGTACAGTATCAGTGGCCTTTTGTTCTTTCACATCGTGAGACAGTTACTGTTGAGGAAGAAGAAGAGTCTGAAGGGTGTGGAAAACAAAAACAACAACAACAAACATGACGGGGCTTGTGAATCTACTATTTTACACTATTTTCAATCTCTATTTTTGACATGGCCATGTACAGACAGTATGTGCTTTTCAAGAAAAATACTCACATTAGCAGAAGGCAACTGGGGCTGTTTTTCTCACCAAAGGGCTTGAAAAATGCGTCATCACGGACTTCTCTCGGAGGAGTTTTAACACTTCTATGAGCCCTATTTTATGCAACTGTGCCATGATGTCTTTCCACAAGTTAATGCACAGGATGGCGCATCTGAAGGAGGTCGAGGTAAATTGGAACCAAACCGACGAAAAACTGCAAGAACAATCGGAGCGAGTGAGCTGTGAACAGTTTTAAATATAGTTTCTCTATTTTTCCTTTTTTTGTGTGTGATGATGATGAGCAGGTCTTATCACACAGCCTGCAAGTCCGTTTCAATTCAACGTGCAGCACAAAGAAAAAACCTCCACCGAACGGGGGGAAAGAAAGTCTCATTCGGACCGAGAGCGGGGCGGTAATTGGAAAGCTTAATTGGGGGAGATGGCATCTTGTTAATTGAATTAGCGGCAAGAGGAAAAAGAAAACTGCACGTCAATGTCACACAGTGACATTGAAAAGGGAAAGAGAGTGAATATGAATAAGAGGCGGGGAGAGGCACAAGCTGACAGATACATGCTGATCCATGGAGAAGAAAAGAAATGTCGACGGGCATGTGTACTGTAGTGTATGTCAACAGCGGAAGGGATGGACAAGAGGAACTCTTGAATGAGAGAATTACTTATTTAAGTGGGGCGGAGAATAGAGAGAAAGGGAGAGAAGAGAAAGGAGGGCTGGTGAAAGAAAAGGATGTACTGAATATGTCTAAAAAAAGGATCAAGGTCACGAGGTCACATATGGACATAGGTAGGACACACACACACACACACACACGCACAGACGCACGCACGCACGCATGCACGCACGCACGTACATACACTCAAAGTATACGCTGTACATACACACTTGGTTGGAGTGCAACCCCCTGCATCTCAAGGGGGGAAACCCCAGGGAGAAAAGCTCTGTTACAGTTAAGTGAACTGTGTCCTATTTTAGAGACGTCAATGTCAAGGTGTGTGCGCGCGTGGGCGTTACATAATTCAGTAATTGTTTAACATGAAGCTCGCTCTGATTGGCTCTTGTCTCCACAACGATCCGTCAAGAAAAACAGAACCTTTTGTATTTTCTTAATCCTTTCATACCTCGTTTAAGCTGAATGCTAATTTGATTTGTAAATTAAAGCATCATGCTGCATGCGTGCATTGTGCGACTTCTACTGACAGTCCTTGGTAAACAGTAAGGAGTCTTTTCATGGACCTGTGGTTAACTATCAAGTCATTTTCTGATGATGACAGAGCAAGACGACGTCAGAAGTTTTACAAAGCGCCAACAAATATGAGCAAAAAGATACAAGTGGCTTTTAATGCTTTTAATAGGATTTCCACATTAACAAAGGAGGCTGAGAGAGATATATTTTAAATGCAGCAGTTGGCTGATATTTGTAACATGATAAATTGAACAAATAAAGTTCTATTTTAATTTGGAATATTTGTATATGCAGGATAATGCCTACTTGTTGTTATTGTAGCCTATAGCTTGCTGATTTCAAGGCAGTTATATAACATATTGACCGTATTCACCTGACGGTAAGAGCTAAAGAGTAGCATTGTTTCTGGGGATATAAAATGGCTTTTTGGGGAAAACACTTTGAATAAGAAATGAATAAGGACACGTCAGCGTTACATCAACAGTTTTCATGTTTGGATACCTGCAAATACATTTATTGGCAGCTGGTTGACAGAAAAGTCACTTCAGTAGAAAATGTCTTGCCAGATGGCGTTTGAAGCTTTTTTTTTTTCCCCCTCTCATGTTTTGCGTCTTCCTGAATTGAAACCCAGAGGAAATTTTACACATGAGTGACTGGATGATTGTCATAATGACAGAAGAGTCATAAAAAAAATAAAAAAATATTGCATCTCTGGAGTGTGCCTTAGATATATATTTATATGTCCTCTCTTCCTCTTCCTCCTGTGTTCTGTCCTTTACTCACAGTTTCCTCTCTTCTTCGACTCCCCCGCTGTCCTCATGCTTTATCTATCCACACATTTCCTCTTCCTGTTACCACGTCTGTCTGTAGTTGTATCCCTCCCCCCTCCCTCCCTCCTCTCCTCCCCTCCTCCTCTCCTCTCCTCCTCTCCACTCCTCCTCTCCACTCCAGCATCCCTCCAGCATCCATTTGTCACTGTCTGTCAAAAGAGTGCTTCTTCAATAACAGGATGCGGCTGCATAACAGTAGCCATTATGCAAATCAATCTTTCATACAATGTATTAAAAAAAGAAGAAAAGCTTTCTTTGTCAGGGTCAAAATGAATCTCTATTGGGTGATATTCATAAGAAAGAGAGATCACGCAAGTAGATATAATTCATTTTTTTTAAATATGTTTACGTAATGCTTTTTTTCTCCCTTTTTAATTTATTTTTTATAAAAATCCAGTTTCATTAGTTTTGTTACTTTCAACCATCACAGAGGATGTGAATATATTCAGTAGCTATGAAAGCTTTGACATTTTGCATATTTTCCTGGGGCATATATCGTCCGACACAGATGAGGTGATGCATTTATGTTTCTGGCATTTATCAGGAAAAAGGAAAAAGCACCAGCGACCCTT
>NC_046974.1:7144644-7197144 GCF_009769545.1 Cyclopterus lumpus
GTATGTGTATGTATGTGTATATATGTGTATGTATGTGTATGTATGTATGTGTATATATGTGTATGTATGTGTATGTATGTGTAAATATGTGTATATATGTGCATATATGTGTATGTATGTGTATGTATGTGTATATATGTGTATGTATGTGTATATATGTGTATGTATGTGATTGTATGTGATTGTATGTGATTGTATGTGTATGTATGTGTATATATGTGATTGTATGTGTATGTATGTATGTGTATATATGTGCATATATGTGTATGTATGTGTATGTATGTGTAAATATGTGTATGTATGTGTATATATGTGTATGTATGTATATGTATGTGATTGTATGTGATTGTATGTGTATGTATGTGTATGTATGTGATTGTATGTGTATGTATGTGTATGTATGTGTATATATGTGATTGTATGTGATTGTATGTGTATGTATGTGTATATATGTGATTGTATGTGTATGTATGTGTATGTATGTGTATATATGTGATTGTATGTATGTATGTGTATATATGTGTATGTATGTGTATGTATGTGTATCTATGTGTATATATGTATATGTGTATATACGTGTATGTCTGTGTATATTTGTGTATATATGTGATTGTATGTGTATGTATGTGTATATATGTATATGTATGTATATATATGTGTATATATGTGTATGTATGTGTGTATATGTGTAGCTAAGTGTATGTATGTGTATATACGTGTAGATATGTGTATGTATGTGTATATATGTGTATATATGTGTATGTATGTGTATATATGTGTATACATGTGTATCTATGTGTGTATATATGTGCATATATGTGTATGTATGTGTATATATGTGTATGTATGTGTATATATGTGTATACATGTGTATGTATGTGTGTATATATGTGCATATATGTGTATGTATGTATATATATGTGTATGTATGTGTATATATGTGTATGTATGTGTGTATATATGTGTATGTATGTGTATATACGTGTAGATATGTGTATATATGTGTATGTATGTGTTTGTATGTGTATATATGTGTATGTATGTGTGTATATATGTGTATATACGTGTAGATATGTGTATGTATGTGTATATATGTGTATATATATATGGCGACTGTGGCAGTGCTTTACAACTTGTTTACCCTGATGGCCAAATTGACTGCTCTTTTTGCTTTGCAGGAATAAGGAATAATCATCACTATTCGAGCAGGAATCCGATTATTTCACTGTTTCCATCTCTGTAGCTCGTCATAACAATTTCCACTTCTTGCCAAGTTGTATATGAATATTTACTTTGCTAAATTATCAAACTCGCAAATTAGCTTTCGGAAATTCTCCAACCATCCAGAGCTTTACAGTGTAGAAAGGAACAACATAGATGATATCCATGATTATACATTTTCGTGTATGTGTCGGTACTGTATGGCGCCATGGTCCACCCACACAGGCAATGTCACACCTGTTGCCGAATTAATCTTGTTCTTAGGACTGTGTCGGCATATAAATATACGTGATTGGCATCTCTCTTGTTACACCTGTTTGATTGGACACCTTTTCTGTAGCAAATTCATTCCTGATTATTAAACCATAACCATATAATTTGAAGAGATTGGTTGAATTTTCTGAAACAAATACAAACAGCTGTCATTGTTTTTTTCCTCCTTATGTAAAGGGGATGGTGCGTTTCAAGACTGTGGCTTCTTGACCTCTCATGTCACATTTGTAATGTGTGTTGTATTATCTGTAATTTAATTTAAGACGTCTTTTGTGCAAAAGAAACATCTCTACCTGACCATGGAAATCAAGCTCTATGTTCTACATCTACACATGCAGGTACAGCTTATTGTAGTGAGAAGCATTTACACTTGCACAAGGACACAATGTGTAATGTCTTACACACCCAGCTGTCTCTCTCTCCCACACACTCACACAACATGTCAATGAGGACAGTGCGACCTGTGCGAGCAGAGCGCTACACACCACTTTGCTGTAATAACTACAACTACATCTAATCCCATTTCCATTAAGTGTGTGCTCCAGAAGTGTGTGTGTGTGTGTGTGTGTGTGTGTGTCTGCTTGCATGTAAGTGTGTGTGTGTGTAGTTCCTTTAATCGGATGTGTCTATGTGTGTGTGTGTGAAGACTTAGATAGTGTCTGGAGGAGCATGCTTTAGGGGGGAGTTGGCAGCAGAAAGTTTGAGTGTGTGTGTGCGTGTGAATGTGTCCAGCCCTTAATTCTTTTTCTGAGCTGTGGAGTGCTGAGTCAGCGAATCCCAGATAGACCTGCTCAGCCCTGGCCAGTACATCCATTCGCCAATCACAGTACACACACACACACACACACATACACACACACACACACACACACACACACACGCACACGCACACATGCGTGTATGCTGAGTCATACATAAGGGGCACCCACAATCGGACACTTCACTCGCAGAGAAACACGTGCAAGTATGCATGTTCAATCACATGTAGCATCACATACGCATAACTACTTAATAACTAAAATATTTGAATTAAAAGTTTCAAGATGCTTTCCTTATTTGTACTCGGCTGTAATGAAACGCGATTAGATATTTTGCAATCTTAAATCGGTCATTAAAATTCCCCGTGGGGCTAAAAGCAATGACAACCCGAGGGTTATACAGACTGAACATACTTATAGAATCATACCACTGCTCTCCCCTTGGTGCATTCACTTCAGTTTGTATGAACCTGATATGTAAAAAATAACTGGAAGTCGGCTGCAACTCTAGTTTCCTTTAAATAAAAGCTTTTCTCTTTGCTGCTGCCTTTTATAAAATCAAATATTTATTAATTTCTTGCATTGGACTGTAACTTTTATTCTTGTATTTTATACCCGTCTTATACTATTTCATCCATCCATTTCCAGGCTCAGCAGGGTATCCCACATGAAGCGCGAAGCATAAATCACACTTAACCAGGATGTGCATTGGCAACCATTGCAGAGGCCCTAACGATGCACTACAGACACACAACCTCGTAATCAAGGTTCAAAATGACATTTTCTGTTGTAAAGAATCTCCTACTCTACTTTTTGTCCGACCTTACCCGGCTTCACTTTCCCCTCCTCGGCTCTCCATCTATTTATTTTTTTCACACCATGGGAGCAACGTTGGTGCAGGTCCAGTCATCCAATTATCCAATCAGTGCGCTCACTGTTGGGTATATCACCCACTGTTCACTACTTAACCTCTCCCACTCACCTTCACAGTCCATTTACCACACTCACCTTTCATATCCTATCGCCTTCCCACTCTCCTCCAAAGTCACATCTGAATAATCTCCTCATTCTCCTCTGTAGTATCAGGCACACCACTGAGCCTGAAGGGCTAAAGAATTCCCATTTCACTTTACCTCCCCACATGTTCCAGACTTAAGCCGATAGAGGGAATCCAGTGGTTATATTGTTTATGGTATGCCGTCCCACCTCTCTCTCTCCAGCTGATCCATCTTTATCTCCCAACTTCACTAAACTAACCAAACTATACAACGATGCAAGACGCATACAAAGAGTCTGACAGTATAACAGAGTTGCTATAATTGCGTAGATTATCATAAATGGACACCTTTTCTGCAGCAAATTCATTCCTGATTATTAAACAGTCGAAAACCTGTAATTAAATTGTAATATAAAACTCACTTGGGACGGCAGTGGCCGCGGGGTATCATTTTCTTTTTCAATTTCAGGAAAGACATCTACTGGGAATTACTGAAGCCAGTGGAGATGAGTGTGTTTTACTGATGAACACAATCAAACAGAGACGACCAGGAGCAGACTGAAGGAGACATGTGCAGAATATTCACTCTGATATCTGTTCTTGTGTGTGTGTGTCATCATTTATTGGACGTACTTTTTTTCTTTTCTTGATTATTTCTTCTTTTTCTTTAATAAAGTTACAACTTCCAGTTCGCCCATTGCTGCCTGTAGCCGTTCTGTAATCGCCTCTTGTCTTTTGGTGTCATTTGTATTAAGTCACATATATTGCTGAAAATTAATCAGTGGCCCCGGCGGAAGCTATATTTTGATGTGAGCTGAACGGCCACATTTTAGGATCCAGTTATTATTCTCATATACCTCACGAGGAGTGAAACATACACATCCAGGAGGGAAGCTACAAATAAGATTGAGAAAATAATATTTCCTTATTTAAGGCTGGATACAAAAAAGTCTTTCTGCCACTGAATTAAAAACAAAGGCTGGCATTCATGAGCTTGGAGTCGGGTCCCGATCATTTCATGTAATTGGTCTGTTGATCAACTTAAACGTCCTGGTGTAATACCAAGTGAGGAGTGCGATGGTTAGCAATGAGTTATAGAAGGAGAACATTTGTTTTTTAATTAAGCTTTAGTGAACAAGTCATTTTTAATTAATGTAGAGATTAAATAAGTGTGAATTTGTTTTGGGTGGCGTCTAATGGTCAACGGGACCTGCGGAGAGAATAAATGAGGTGCGAGAAGCAGAAACGGAGGAACATGGTGGACACGCAAGCTGCATGATCACCACTTCCACATTGGGTCGATGAGAGCAGGACACCGTGGGGAAGATCAAGTCTAAAGAGTGTTTATATTAGTCCAAATTACACATGAGTCCAGGTGTAAGTCCAAATCCACAGCATTACTCACGCAAAACGGGTGCTTTGTTAGGAAGCTCTGGAACAGCCAACAGGAAGTGGGATTTTGCATTTTGAGTAGGGACATGAATAAATAAATAAATAGATAGGGAGGACCAGACAAGGCAAGAGGAAACCTCTTGTGGAGGCCTCGTCTGGTTTCAACGACAGTACAGTAACATATCCTGTCGCGAACGTAGAAAGGAAACGGAACAGAAAAGCCACGGAGAGCAGCTGATGAAACTCAACGGGACACGGGAAGGAAGAATAATCGAAAATCTGCTGAGATATGAAAGTGAGTGACTACTGGAATGAGCAGAGCAGCCAAAACCTAACGCCCCCCCCTCCCCGTCGCCTACTTACTAGGTCCCCGACAGCACACCATTTATTTATTCGTCTCTTTTGTGTTTTATTTGGGAGAGCAAGCATTGTATTGATTCAACTCTGTTTCATTTTTGGTTTGAACTTGGATTTACAAAAAAAAAAAAAAAAAAAAGATTATTTTGTAATTTTGCAACAGAGCTCAGCTTTGGGACTGACTCATTTTAAACCTAGTTTAACAGAAGTCTGCTGAGAACTAATCTTAAATGAGATACATCCTTCATGTGCCACGGGGAGCAACACTCATGTAGTAAAACTGACCTCTAAATTTGGTTAAACACAAACCGTCATGGTCTTCCAACCATGGATTATGTATGAATCATGCAAACCCATGCAACATGGCCCTTAGAGCAGGTTTGATACCGTTTGATCGTTTATTCAGCATCTTAATAGCTAAATCAGATAGATATGAACTCATATTATACTTCAAATATTTTATCAGCAGATAATCCTTAGTAAAGGCAAATATGTATATTTGTGTTTTTCCTCACCGCGGGAAAACACGAGCATTACCCACAGATTCTCTGATGCTGCAATGTTTCTACGTCCTCATTCAGAGTCCTGCAGATAGCCTGTGTGTGTGTGTGCGTGTGTGTGTGTGTGTGTGTGTGTGTGTGTGTGTGTGTGTGTGTCTTCAGCCTTAATTTGATGTCTAAATAAGTGGTTCCTGCCCCCGGGGGTTCCCAAGCAATATATCACTGCGGCAACAATGGAAGTTCCGTTGTCATCGTCCCCGGGGACCAGCCGCTCGCCCGCTCACGCAAGGCCTTGTGGGAAATGCGGACCTATAGCGAACAACGCACACGCGCACACACGCACACACACACACACACACACACACACACACACACACACACACACACACACACACAGGATGCACAGTCTCTGATATGTGCTCACATAGAACTTGCTCCCTGCTCATTTATTTTTCATTTCTTGATATGATCACTCTCGTTTTTTTCTTCCACTCTCCCCCCCCCTCCCCCCTCTCTCTTTCTTTCATCTTCCTCATTCATTTTCTCTGCTACACTTGCCTTTTCCCAAGGTTTTAAATAAATCTTTTTTTTTTAAGCAAAGTGTCCAAAAACAGCACAACGGGAATATTGAGAAGACCTTGGAGAGACCCACTCAGGGAGGAGAGACTTAGAGTCGGAGAGGAAGACAGAAAGGGGGAAAGGAGGAAGAGGAACTACTACGAAAGGAAGCCGTGTAACGGAGCACAGCCTCTGAGCTTCAGAGTCTTCTGCCCTCACGATCCATGCAATTGCGCAGCTATATATATAGATATGTAGCGACTTCTGTGATCCTTTGAATCCTTCCATGGGATCAGAAGACTGTCAGGTACATCAGTGGATTCATCGAGGTTTCACAGAGCACTTTTAATGCCACTGTTATTGCACCGAAAGATGGTCCTGATATAGTTCTGGAGGAATGACCACTCTGTTAACCATCAAAGAATCACTCTCGCATGGTAATCCTATCAAAGCAGAAATAATAATTACGGTGTTTTGCATCATTGACATGATAGCAAGCTATTTTTACGAGGATTCATTTAATTATCTGTGTACGAATGGATGAGTCTCAATTTCCTAGAAGACGGTCCAGCTCGTCTTGAAACATCATTTCGGGTGTCTTACGAAAAAGTTTTTTTCTATTATAGAAACAAATAAAGTTTCTCCTTTGCGCCAAAGAGAAAAAATGATGAAAAATACGTTTTTTACAATACATTAATTCTGGTAATTCATATACGTTACAATCCGTGTCTGGTTCACATCGTGACCGTTTAATGTTCTTTCTTTATCAGCCATATCCTGAACTCGGCCGCTTGCGCACTGTGTTGTTTTTGTAATTTTAGCTTTAAAAAAAACGCTGTTATTACATTTTAATGATCTTTCAGTAACCATTTGGAGTCCCAATATGTGATTATCCTCATCATTTCTATTTGGAAGTTTGCGCAGATGTTTTTGGAGCAGTGACGAGATGCTTGCTGTGTCATTACTCCAGAGGGAGGAGACACAGGTTTGTTCTCCATGTTGAGTATTTAACACAAATTAAATCAAAAGCTACCAATTTCCACCAAGAGACACTGCAAAGTAATTAAAAATGTCGATTGTTTTAACTTTTTAGCCGTTTCTTTTTTTATGCTGCCGCCTCGGCATACATTAGAAAACTTAATTCGCAATATGTTTCACTTGTTCTGAAAAAAAGAATAATAATCTTCCCACAGGCAGTGTTTGAAATGAAGCATTTTCCCCAGTGTGGAGTTAAGCAGTTCTCGAGCAATATATAGATTTATACTTCAGCACTTTTCATTTTTTTTTAACTCCTACTCATCACTGCTGAAACAAGATAATTATGTTTCCTATGAATCATTTAAAGTTTCAATTTCAGCTCATATTACGTATGGGTATGGGTAGTCAAGTAAGAAGATTACTTATAAAATGCTAAAGTTTGGTTAGGTACATTAGGTACAAGAGAAACCTGCAATGTGCACCAACCGCTATAATATTGATGAATTATTAAAACCACAATGGTCTCAACCCCATCTAGACCGCTGGTGTGTTAGATGGGTTTTTTACTCAAGCAACAGATACAATCTCTTAGCTCTGTCTCTCGGGCGCAACTGTAACCTATTTGAGGCTAAAAAAAAAGAGGAACTGAATTAATATATTTATCTGCATTTAGTGAGAATGTTTGCAGTGTTTATTCATGGGGAAAACTATATCTTACAATGTACATATCAGTGGCGGCTGGTGGAATTTGTTTTTGGTAGGACCATCCAATGAATTTCAGCAAACATCCCAGTACGATCCAATGCAAAACAGTATCAAACACACATTTCTACTTTGTAGTTAAATATTTAATATTTAAGGACATCTTATTCATACAATTCAGTATATTAATATATACATATATATTAATTTTTAAGTGGCTCAAGGTGGGTGGGGCCAGGCCCAGTGGCCCTCTATTGGCCAGTCACCACTGGTACATATACTGCCGCTGTTACTCTCTCTCTCTCTCGCTCAACGACACACTCGCAACACAGACCCACCACCCACCACCCACTACCCACCACCCACCACCCACTACCCACTACCCACTACCCACCACCCACTACCCACCACCCACCACCCACTACCCACTACCCACTACCCACTACCCACTACCCACTACCCACTACCCACCACCCACTACCCACCACCCACCACCCACTACCCACCACCCACCACCCACTACCCACTACCCACTACCCACTACCCACTACCCACTACCCACTACCCACCACCCACTACACACTACCCACCACCCACTACCCACCGGCCACCACCCACTACCCACCACCCACCACCCACTACCCACTACCCACCACCCACTACCCACCGGCCACCACCCACTACCCACCACCCACCACCCACTACCCACTACCCACCACCCACTACCCACCGGCCACCACCCACTACCCACCACCCACCACCCACCACCCACTACCCACTACCCACTACCCACTACCCACTACCCACCGGCCACCACCCACCGGCCACCACCCACCACCCACCACCCACTACCCACCACACACCACCCACTACCCACTACCCACCACACACCACCCATCACCCTCCACCCACCACCCACCACCCACTACCCACTACCCACCACCCACCACCCACCACCCACTACACACTACCCACCACCCACCACCCACCACCCACCACCCACCACCCACTACACACTACCCACCACCCACCACCCACCACCCACTACACACTACCCACCACACACCACCCACTACCCACCACCCACCACCCACCACCCACCACCCACTACACACTACCCACCACCCACTACCCACAACCCACCACCCACTACACACCACCCACCACACACCACCCACTACCCACCACCCACCACCCACCACCCACCACCCACTACCCACCACCCACCACCCACTACCCACCACCCACCACCCACCACCCACTACACACTACCCACCACCCACCACCCACCACCCACCACCCACCACACACTACCCACCACCCACCACCCACCACCCACTACACACTACCCACCACCCACCACCCACTACACACTACCCACCACCCACTACCCACTACCCACTACCCACCACCCACCACCCACCACCCACTACACACTACCAACCACCCACCACCCACCACCCACTACACACTACCCACCACCCACCACCCACCACCCACTACCCACTACCCACCACCCACTACCCACCGGCCACCACCCACTACCCACCACCCACCACCCACCACCCACTACCCACTACCCACTACCCACTACCCACTACCCACCGGCCACCACCCACCGGCCACCACCCACCACCCACCACCCACTACCCACCACACACCACCCACTACCCACTACCCACCACACACCACCCATCACCCTCCACCCACCACCCACCACCCACTACCCACTACCCACCACCCACCACCCACCACCCACTACACACTACCCACCACCCACCACCCACCACCCACCACCCACCACCCACTACACACTACCCACCACCCACCACCCACCACCCACTACACACTACCCACCACACACCACCCACCACCCACCACCCACCACCCACCACCCACCACCCACTACACACTACCCACCACCCACTACCCACAACCCACCACCCACTACACACCACCCACCACACACCACCCACTACCCACCACCCACCACCCACCACCCACCACACACTACCCACCACCCACCACCCACTACCCACCACCCACCACCCACCACCCACTACACACTACCCACCACCCACCACCCACCACCCACCACACACTACCCACCACCCACCACCCACCACCCACTACACACTACCCACCACCCACCACCCACTACACACTACCCACCACCCACTACCCACTACCCACTACCCACCACCCACCACCCACCACCCACTACACACTACCAACCACCCACCACCCACCACCCACTACACACTACCCACCACCCACCACCCACCACCCACCACCCACCACCCACTACCCACCACACACCACCCACCACACACCACCCACCACCCACTACCCACTACCCACCACCCACTACACACCACCCACCACCCACCACCCACTACACACCACCCACTACCCACCACACACCACCCACCACCCACTACCCACTACCCACCACCCACTACACACCACCCACCACCCACTACCCACCACCCACCACCCACCACCCACTACACACCACCCACTACCCACCACACACCACCCACCACCCACTACACACCACCCACCACCCACTACACACTACCCACCACCCACTACACACTACCCACCACCCACCACCCACCACCCACTACACACCACCCACTACCCACCACACACCACCCACCACCCACCACCCACTACACACTACCCACCACACACCACCCACTACCCACCACCCACTACCCACCACCCACCACCCACTACCCACCACCCACTACCCACTACCCACTACCCACTACCCACTACCCACCACCCACTACCCACCACCCACTACCCACTACCCACTGTCCCACGATCACATGTATCAGTGTTGATGAAAAAAAATGACTGAGACAACGTTTGTGGCTTGTCAAATTGTACACTACTCGCTGCCCTGTCAATAAAATACATTCCTTCAAAATCGGTGAATCACCGGAACCAGAAGAGGTCCTTGAGCAGAAGGTCATAAATGAGAACCGACGGTTCCGGAAGAATGTGAGATTTGCTGTGGACAGACAGATGCACACACACGCACACACACACACACACACACACACACACACACGCACACACACACACACACACACACACACACACACACACACACACACACACACACACACACACACAGGCAAACATACTACCGAACACATAATCTACTCCCAGGTTTGAGACTGGCGGAGATAATAAGTCATTGTTAGCAGAGTTCAGCCTCTCTTAATTGCCTCAGTGACTAAGATGTCATTTCCTCTCTCTCACCGTCTCTCTCTCTTTGTCTCAGTTTCTGAACTCTCAGACAATCAATTTAATTCACCTTCCAAAACAAATCTCCCTCTAGCCTCGCAATCAATTAGCGTACCAGGAAATCAATTAGGCCCACTGCTAAATGAGCTATGAATAGAAAGCTGACAAACAATAGGGCGCCATACATCATGATAAGAGCTGATGCTTTTAATTAGTGTAACATTTAACATCCGTAATTATGAAGACATAATGAAGAGATATGACTGCAAAGCATCCTTAGTTGAGCTCCTCAAGGTGATCAGTGTGTGTGTGTGTGTGTGAGCCTACATAAGCTGAAAATTATGCACGGGTAAGAAACCCAGCTATTTGTTGGTTGTTTAGGATATATTGATTGATTCTATTGTTTAAGTATTACTCTGAATAGTTATTGGATTTGCTGTTCTTCTGCACTTTAGTTTAATTCCTTGAAGAAACTATTCAGAAAACCAATGGTGGCCTTTCAATCTAACATTAGATCATAATATAAGTTAGGAAATATAATGCAGACTTTTGGGTCAGTTATTTAGCTAAAAGGAAAGGAAAACAAACTTCATTAATAGAGCACTTTTCATTAGCAAACGGAAATGTGCTTAAGATGAATATTACAAACATCAAGAAATAGTTGCTAAATTAAGAATATAAGGAGGCCAATTCATGAGCATTTACACAAAAAACAGACAAACTTAATTGCAACTCAGATGAAATATTTTTTAAATTAAAATACCATAGAAAAAAACAAAACTACCTTTGAAATACTTTCCATGAAACTATATCAAACATTTATCACATACAGCAAGGTAATTGTGTTATCATTCAAACGGAAATAAAGCAAGGATGGACACATTCAATATTTTATTATATTTCTCTGTACATGTTATTATAAGTATAGGTGCTTTTTATTATGCCCCTATCAACTATATTGAGCTTTAAATTCTAAAAAAAAACAACGAGGGGAAAAGATGTCTCGATTTTTCAACGCTTTACATTCATTTTTTGTGGACCCTAGACCCACTTGGTGGACTTCTGCACTGTGCGAACACTTTTGTAGTGAATTGTAGAACGTTAACTCCCCCACGATGCCACTGTACAACCTCCATAGTCCAAGAAAAGGACACAACCTCAGTGTCCTCAATGGCAGCGACGGCTCCGACCGGCTCACAACTGAGAGACATTCGTATACCGACGGGCATCTTCACAGGGGTCACAAGTAAAAAGAGGAAGCAGAACATCAATCACGGCAGGGAAAGAAAAAAAACAGCAGCGAGATGTTGTATATTTACTTTTAATGAATTGGATTTGTTGAGGTGAAGAAAAAACACTTTCGTTTCCCACCAACAACATTGTAGCCTGCAGCTGAAGGGTTGTTGTGTTACAGTTAGAAGGAGATTGAGAGAGGGAGAGACGGGGAACGATGGAGCAGCAGAGTAACGGAGATGGTGGCAGTAGAGGTGTAAATATGTCAGTGTGGCCCGAGCCAGGAAGCAAGGGAGTTGACCTTGGTCATAGTTTAGGACCTGTCTTTTATCGAGGTGGCGAGCAGCCATTTGTCTTTCTCTTTCATCGTGTCCCTCACTTTGTTTTGGGCTCCTTGATCCTCTTTTTGTCCGTATAATTCCTTTCCCTTCTTTTATCGCTCACTTCAGAATTCAATTCAAAAATCCTTGTTATCACTTTGAAAGCGTTGCATGGTCAAGCTCACTCTTACATTACAGAGTTACTACAGCCCCGGGCTTGTTAGGTGTACCTCGCTCAGGATTTAAAATCAAAGGCGCTCGGCTTCATGCTTTTGAAGTTGTGGCTTCCAGACTTTAACAAACCACTTCCACAGGAATTGATTTCAGTCGACACTTTTAAAGAGCAGATCAAAACCACCTGTCTTTGTTGACAACACACATCCATCACTTACAGATTGACATATTCACATGTACGCACTAACTGATTAGATCCTACATATTCATGTTGTTGGTTCACATCCTGCAAGCTTGAAAAGAGCTGCAAGACATACTTAAAGCTGGGGTTGGTCATCTTGAGAAACGGCTAGATTTGAAGAATTATCCAACACAAAAATATAGCAAACTATTTTCCAATGAAAGCAGCAACCAGCACTCGCTCCAAAAGTTGCTATCCATAAAGTCACCAAGTCAGCAACACTGGCTGCTCGGCCCTTCAGGCCTAACCTCCAAAGCCACTCCCCCAAAATGATCAGAATGAACATGGGAGGTAGACTGGGAGGTAGGCAGGCAGGTCGACTGGCAGGTAGACAGGCAGGTAGACAGTTATGTAGACAGGCAGGGAGACAGGCAGGGAGACTGGGAGGTAGACAGGCAGGTCGACTGGCAGGTAGACAGGCAGGTAGACAGTTATGTAGACAGGCAGGTAGACTGGGAGGTAGACTGGCAGGTAGACTGGCAGGTAGACAGTTATGTAGACAGGCAGGGAGACTGAGAGGTAGACAGGCAGGTAGACAGGCAGGTAGACAGGCAGTTCGACAGTTCAATCATTACATTCGGGCGGAATGAAATGATGGAAAGTGCTTATTACAGTCCTGCAATTTCTTCATTTTTTTGTCAGAGCATTTGATTCATTGATTGCTTTCAGGATGTAATGTATATAACATTGAAGTATTAATATTATTATGTGAACACAATTATCAAAAAATTGATTTTGACGGAGATTACCAACCCTGTAATCCAGTCATTGTCATACCAATCAATTAGCAATCTTTACCTTCCATTGACGTCTATGGTACGGAGCACCGTTGTTGCATTTAACAACGGGGCATGATTTACCTCGATTCATTAAGCCTCATATTAAACATTATGTCTGTTTCTGTATTTTTTTTTCTGTCCCTATTTGTACGTATGTGATCTTTTCTTTGCTGCACATCGTGTCCGGGACTCTCTGGCAGAAGACATCTACTATCTCAATGGGTGCTTTCTGGTTGAATTAAGGACAGAGAAAGGTTGCCATATTCTTGCCATATTCTGCCTCACAGTGTATGTTCTGCTGCACACGTCAGCGAGGCATTGCTTTGGAAGAAATACAACGTTCCGCACATCTGCAATACAAGTCTTGACACTATATGTACCTATAGAAGCTTTATCTCAAGGCTGCAGTCATTGTATTTATTCGACACGTCCCAAAACATAACGCCCACACACACAGTGCTACACGCACACACAGCGTGTGCTCATACACACGCAATCCACGCACATCCTAGTGAAGTCTAATACACTATTTACAGCCTCATTGGGTTAATTAGCTCTGTTAATTAGCCTGTGATGTGATTAGTGGCAACATTTCAGTCTTAATCCCACTTTCTAGCAGGCAACCATCATTTATTTTCTCAGATTATTGCTAAAATAGACAAAAAGAGACCTGTTTTCAAACATGAATTCAATCGGCCCCCGTAGAAAGGTACTTTAGTGGTGTCATATGCACCTTTACTTGGTCGCACCATGAATTCAAGCTCCTTACACAGGCAGCCGGAGTGCTCTGGATCAGCTGATGTGTCAGCTTAGCTTCCATATTACTATTACCAGCTGGGCGGTCTACTTAAAATGCTGCCGTTTCTTCCCGTTTCCCCCTCGAGGGTTGCATTGATCTCTCCCTGCTCTCGCTTTTTTTTTTGTTGCTATCTTTAAATTAGCCTTTACAGGGAGTGATATGAAACAGAGCCTTGATGCCAAAACAAAATCTATATTTACATGTATTCTCATTATAATGTTGCTATTCAATCGCTGAGTGACTGGGTTTTTAATCTATTATGCCCTTGTGAGGACTGGGCTCAGATGGCGCAGTGTGCTTTGACTCTAAAGTGAAACAAAAAGTTATATAAAAAGGATGGGGTCATGATTTTGTGTTTGGATTTGATTCTTTTTTTATTTTTTTTTGTCATTACATTACAGTTCCTGCGACCATTGTCAAAAGACGTGTTCTTGCGACTACAGTCTGACTCTTTTCCGCAAGACTCGGCCCTGCAGAGTTAGAATATCACCAGTCGACAACCACTGCACACAGTCACTGGCACCCAGTGGTGCGTTCTTCTTTGAAGACTGGTCAAATAGTTCTCAGTGAATATGGAATAGTATTCGTGCTTTAAATACGCATCCTTATTACCCGGGAGGCGGCGGAGTCAGAGCAGCGGGATTGTGACAAGAGGAGAGCCGACACAAATCCTGTGACTGACGGCTCTGAGAGTGATTGAGAAAGCCTTTCTCCTCACCTTGATAACGAATGATAATGGGAGATCAGCTGCTAATTAAGTCAATTCTCAAAAGGCGCAGTGATAGCTGCTCTGGAGAGGCAGCTTAGTGCCGGATTTTGGCCCACCATCCGGTTTTCTCCCAAAATTCAGGTCAGTGCAAATCAGTTATGTGTGTGTTGGTGTGAATATCTGTTCAACCAAATGCATGTTTGGATTGGCTCCCTGGAACTCGGACTAAGAAAGCGTTTGAAGGATTTCGGATCGCTCGATGGAGCAACGCCAGCATGCGAAAGCATTTCTAGAAGTCCACGTCGTGCGGATTAACGAAGCTGAAAATAAAGAGCGGCATCCAACGCAGTCAAAGATTAAACTATATATCTAAAGATAACCCTTTTTTGTTGCAGATGGAGGAATAATGTAATATATTTATTAATAATGATGATATTTGTGATCGTGTAGCATTCATTTTAGATGACAACATATAAAAGAAAACTCACGTAAAGCGGCATTACGTTGACATGACAAGCATGGTTTGTCAAATACAATATTAATTACATCCTCCTATTTCTTATAGAAGCAACAGTGGTCTGAAAGCTTCTCTGGAAATTAAGTTGTTAGTTGTTTCCCTGACATTGTGTGCGTTAGCTTTTGGTATGTGTTGATGTTTTATATTATAAACAACGTAGGCCTCTGACATCATACGGCTAATTGTTGCAACTGAGCAACCAGCTGCACACTTGGTATATACAGTATATATATATATATATATATATATATATATATATATATATATATATATATAGACATG
Source organism: Cyclopterus lumpus (assembly GCF_009769545.1). Lineage (NCBI taxonomy): Eukaryota > Metazoa > Chordata > Actinopteri > Perciformes > Cyclopteridae > Cyclopterus > Cyclopterus lumpus. Next base: position 7,160,696 of record NC_046974.1, read on the forward strand.
TTATTGTTTGCTAACATCTCTTCCTGCTCCTGCTCCAGGTGATAAAAGGCAGAAAGCTTGAAACACAAAACGATGCCTCTGTTTGTTTTTTACCGTACTCAGATTTATTCTAGATACTTCAGGTTCCCCTGGTTTTTATGGATACACCCGCAAAACTGCTACAAACAGTAGTTAACACTGAATGTGGCGGTTTGAAGTGAAGCCGGTTTAAAGCGTCTTTCTTTTAGAAACCTCCAGGTTCTCCTGAGCTCTTCTCTCGTGGAGGTTTTCTTTTTTTTTCGTGCGCATTAGTTTTCATGAAAAGCTGATTATTTGTTGCGGGGCCGAGCAGGTTAATGAACATCGGTATATGGATACAAGATGTGTGAACATGCAGGAGTTCGCAGGATGAAGTGATAAACTATTTGTGGGCATTAAGGGACCGCGGCTCCCATGATTCTTTTGACTGTGCTCCTGCATGTTTAAAAGGAAAGCAATGACTTTGTTTTTCAAAAGACACTTCTTCTTTTCTTTTTTATCTCGATGCATTTGTGTTAGAGAAATGCATCTTGCGTCCCAGTACTGAAACATAAGGTATGTTCCTAATTGGCTTCAGCTTTTGACTGTAGTTTCCACTTGCAGAGCAATGGCCGTATGAATCTGTGAAAGTGAGCATGCCGTATATGATAATGTACGAGGATGTCCGTAGCACTTTGCACTATCTATTGATTGTGTTACCTTCCATTGCTGCACTGAAGTTTGTGTAATGTTGTAAATGTCAGAGACGTTTTTCATTTTACATCTTTCACTCCACTGGCCGGACCATGTGGCAATAAAATGAACATGAGCTATGCCCGAAGAGGGATTGCATCTCTTTCCAAATCTGTCATCCATGGTCACGCTGTGTGCTCATTAATGCGACTCTGTGTGCATTTATATTCAGGAGTTACAGTTGGTGTATGTATGTATGTTCACATACATATATATATATATATATATATATATATATATATATATATATGAATTTCTGTGCAGGTATCTCCGTGTGTGTGTGTGTGTGTGTGTGTGTGTGTGTATGTGGGGACATGAACATTATGTGTGGGCTTGTACAGTGGATGCACATGCCTGTGCTTGGGTGTAGTGTGTGTGTGTGTGTGTGTGTGTGTGTGTGAGCAAGAGAGAGAGAGAGAGAGAGAGAGAGAGAGAGAGAGAGAGAGAGGCCAGGATTAATACCTTGCTGTCAAAGGGCCCCAGATGATGAAGTAGTCAAACCACGGGAAGATGGAAAGAAGAAAACAAGTCTGAGTAGGAGAGAGAGAGAGAGAGAGAGAGAGAGAGAGAAAACACAGACGAATAAAAAAGAGGCAAAAGATCAGGGACAGATCTTTCTTTTACAGAAATAACTCTATTCAAAGAGCAATTTCATGAATTAATAACAAATAGCAGTAAAATAATCTGTATTACCAAATAACTAAATGACCGAGAAGGTAAGCAACCGTAAATGAAGCATTCCAAGATGCGAGCCATCGTGTCAGAGGTTTGGGAAAACACCCGAGACAAATCACTAATCACAAGCTAATTGGAGAGCAGATAAACAAACACTAAAGAGAGCGAGAGGAACTCATAAACAATGGAGGCAAAGGCTTAGAGGGCCAAATGCAAATTTGGATTAAGATATGGTCGTTGGCTCCCTGGGAGTTGAGTGATTACACCGTATGCCATATTACTGCAACGTCCCAGGTTTGATTCCGGCCTTGGGACTTCTGTTGCATCATGTCGTTCCCCTTTCTCTCCTCCCCATCACGACACCGTCCTGTGTCGACGAAACGCACACGATAGAAAGAGCACGTGGAAATGTGCAATGTGATGTTCAACTTGAGGATATAAATATCTATCTATTACAACAGATTTGACCTTGAGAAGCCCTCTCTAAATACCCACAAGTACATAACGGTCACCATGATTCTTGAACTCAACGCACGTTTTCGCACTCCGCTAATAACGTGATGTGAAAAGTATTTAATTGTATGAGAAGGTGAGCGAAGAAATGGAAGAGAATCTAATCAGCACTGCAAGGTGTGACCGAGGCTGTCTTAAGGTCCAACTCACTGCTGGATAATGAGCGAGAAAAAGTGTGAGCGTGTGTGTGTGTGTGTGTGTGTGTGTGTGTAGGGGACAGCGGGAGGATTCCACAGCTACGGGAAGCGTATCATCGGTACAGCTGGTGAACCTCTGGGTCGCCGGCGGAAACTCCATTTAGACCAGCTGAAGCCATCCCACTTCCTGATGCGAGTCCAGATTAAAATCCCCAGGAGTGACCTCAGCTGTCATTGACACACACGCACACACACACACACACACACACACACACACACACACACACACATACAGCATCCACATAAAACCTACTCTCACAATCACACACATGCACGCAATGGGATGCTAATTAAACTCCACACAAACATGGCTTTACATGCACGTACCACTGTACTAATTACTCCACGCACACACACACACACACACACACGCACACACGCACGCACGCACACACTCACTCCAAGGTGTTAATTAAACATTGTGACAGGTGATGTCACTTGCCTGTGCCAGCTGACAGCAAACCCGTCCATTGCCCGCTGTGTAAAGCAGCTGCCACGTCTCTCGCTCTCTGACATGCAGACACACCGTTTCCTTCCTCAAGTCTCCCTCTCAAAGAAAATTAGGTTATACATGTTCCTTAAAATCGCCAACATAATTTACATAGACACAAAAACAAACAAATGTTCCGTTTTTGAGATACTGGACTGCAGACTAATTGATATTGCCATTTTTAGAGCCACTTGTAGTTAAAGGGTACAGGCGTGTGCGGTTTTCATTAATTAAAGAGCTGTCAGTTACCACAATATACTATTATATAACTAAACTGAGAAAGTGAGTAGCAGCCTGATGAGGCAGATAAAGTCACAGACCATAAATGCATTCAAAGTGTTATGGACTCAATAACACAGTAAGCACAACCCCTCTCAAGATTATCTGACTTTGCAGATATCACTCAGTTTACATAAACATCTGATTAAGTCAGACTTGGCAGCCGAGACAATAGAGTGAGTTGACTGTAAACACCTTAAAGTTAATACTGGGACATGGTAATCGTTGCCTGAACCTCCCGATGTTGGTAACCATGACAGCCAATGCAAAAAGAGATACCCAGTACCCGTAGTGCTGACAGTCACATGGATCAGGTGCATTGAAAGCACCACAGGGATCTTATGAAGGGAAGTTATGGACCAGTTATTTAGTCATCTAGGGACCCCGAGGTATTGTTTAGGAACCACTGAGAGTCACAGGTAAGTTTTAATTAGAGTTTTCATTACAGACAACATCAATTCAAAACATACACAAACAAAATCATATGCCTTTTGAATATTTGAGATAAATCAAACTCATAGACGTCCGAGGAAAAAAAAAAAAAATCATTCACTGGATGAGTTCAGTTAATTTGTGGAAAGTGTTACCGACTGGTAACTGCACGTAATAACTTCAATAACTAACAAATGGTGAATCCATCATTTATAAAGTGTGGAACAGTGCTTTACAAATGTTGAATTAATGCTTCATAGCGTGCCGTTATTATAAAATGTTGACGAAAAGCAGGAAGTAACATGATCTAATAACCAGGATATTCATCCCATAAGCTGATTTAGTGGTTGACCTGAGTTACAGTCGGCCATATCGAGACAGGACAACGACATATCAGAGGGCTTCACTTCCCTGAGTTACTTTTTTTTTTTTTTGCGTCATCATGTTTGAATATAATATCCCTGAAAGTTTACAACCATCTGTTTTGCATTATTCTTTCGCTGGAAAAATCTATATTAAAATGTAACTTAAATACACGTACACTGAGCGTTACAAAGGGACATTGTTGCCTCTCTCCTTTCCTTCCTTATTTACCACTTCGTTTAGTCATCGGTTACACGAAAATCCATCAAAATTGACTTAGCGTGTGTGTGTGTGTGTGTGTGTGTGTGTGTGTATGCTCAGAGATTCAGAAGGCGTGTGTTTTCGTATGTCGAAGGTTGTCTTTCGAAACATCTGCTGAGGAGATAAATGATGCACCTGGATACCTAATCTTGCACATTTACATGAGTGCCAATTCCCCCCCCCCCCCCCCCCCCCCCCCCACACACACACACACGCACACGCAAATACTCATTGCCTGAATCTTGGCTACATCTCAGAGTTCATTTTACATGGCATGCAAACCTCTGCTTACATATTCCTAGAAGTTTACTCAGTTTCTAATGTGTGTGTGTGTGTGTGTGTGTGTGTGTGTGTGTGTTTGTGTGTGTGTGTGTGTGTGTGTGTGTGTGTGTGTGTGTGCGCGCACATGGATTTGTTTCCCTTCCATGTTAATAAAGCCTACAGATATAGCTGTCAGCTTGCCGTGTTGATTCAGGCTCAAGGCCAAATGCTCCAATATCCTCCCCGAGTTGCTGTCTCCATCTATCTCCATCTTTCCATCTGTCTCTCCCCCCTCTCATCATCTCTATCTGTCCGCATCTGTCTCTCTTTCTCCTCTTGTCCAGCTTTATGTGCATCTGGTCATCTGTCTGTCTGACGGTCTCGCTGTCCGGCCACAACTAATTCCACGTGGGTGAAATTGAAAAGAAAATACAACACAGAGGATTTTTTTTTTGTTTCGACAAAGAGCGGCGGCAGGCAAAGGAAAAGAAATATCCAACTGCATATACGAGCACTTTTAATTATTTCCAGCATTCCCGTTTAGAAAGTGGTCGTGACATTGACACCATGGTGTTGACAAGAGAGAGGGGGGTAAAAGATCCGTTAAAAAAAGAGAAATTCATCATCTCCGATTTTTCTATGACGCATTCCCGCCGTATAAATACATCCTGATTATAAGTGGGGAATGGCAGGATACATTTCTGTTTTATTTGGAAAAAAAAGCCACAACAGGGTCACTTCCCTTTGATGTTATGTTCATATGCTCCGCAAGCGTCGCAATATGATGTCAAATCCTCTACATTTGTACAGTTATTGACAAAATTCAAGGTCCCTCGGTAGCGTCTGTTTTCAATGTGGACCGTTTTTTCAAAGTCAAGTCCCGTTCAAGAAGAACACGGGAACAGTGGGCACAGGAAAAGTGAACAATGCACAAGTGGTACTGAAGATGGCGAGTGTTTTTACCACTACCTTCCCCCGATGATTACGGGCGTATGTGCGTATCTCCAGGGGAGTTTAAGTCAAGAAGTTACATTTAAAAAAAAAAAGCTCGAAACAGCACGGAAGACATTTGGATCATTTCAAGTCACACGGTTTTACAGATATGCAACTTTTCAGATGTGGATAACAACTCATTTAGCATTACGGTGGCTATTTAGTGCCAGTTTCAGTTTTAGCTGGACTTTAAATGAAATTATTTAGAAGACAATAAAGCAATAATGTGTCTAATAATGTTTAAATGCATACCCCTGCTTTGCTATATCACTTTCCCTGTTTTTATCATGCAGAATGCATGTGCAAAATCAAATTCAAAACTATGTGGAGACACAGTCCTTTAGGAGTCGGTTGAGACCAAAGCAGAGGTAAAACGTTTACGGTATCAACTCCTTATGGGGATCCCGCCGGCCCCAGGAAGCAAAAAAATCAATCAATACAGCTTTAATAAATCAGATTAGAGCAGAAGGCCGGCCTTAAATGCATGTTTGCACACTTATTAATAGAGATGATGATGACTCCCTTTGATATGGAATCTGTAATGTTTGTAGATAACCATTTTACACTCTTTATCTTTCTCCTTCATGGACTCATATCCTTAATGTTTTTCGGGCCTGGTTTAAACCGCACCCTTGACGACGAAGCGATGGAGGATGCAGTGATTTGAGGTCTTCACACCCTCCTGTAAAAAAAAAGAAAAACCCGAATCCCTCAACCACAGCTTTCTTATCGACTTTCAGCTCAGCCTTTAATACCTCCGAGTGGCACCGGAGGATCAAGAGGCGTCCCCATCTCAGTCCGTCTTCATCTGCGACGCGCTCAGATTTACTTCTCAGATTGCGACAGGCTTCCTCTCGTCTTTTAACCTTCTCTCGTCTCTCTGCCTCCCTCCCATCTTTTCCAAGCCGTGTCTCGATGCGTTCGTCCCTGCCTTTTTTCGATCGCCTCAACGTCCTTCTTTCTCCCTGTGCTACTTGTACTGAAGCTCTCTCTCGGCCCCCACTTCTCTCCGTTCCCTCGCTCCCTCGCCTCATGTCTCACCTCGCCCTCGTCTTCGCCGTCTCCCTCACTGTGTCGGCCCCTCTCTGTTTCACAATTCCACCGCCTCCCTCTCCACTCGCTGTGTAAATCCCCTCTTATCCACTCCCAGTAACAACTCGCCGCATGCGGCCCTCTTGTTCTGTCACTATGGATATTTGTTCAAGATTAACCTCTCATGCTCCCTCCTTCGTCTCCCCTCTCGCTCTCTCTCTCTCTCTCTCTCTTGCTATTTCGCTCATCTTTCACCATTTTTTTTTAGCATGTCCCACTCTCCTCTCCTCCCTTCTGTTTTTTGTGTGTGTTTTTTTTGCTCTTTTGCTCTTCATCTGTGCTTCCCCTCCTCTGGAGAGCTGCGACATCAGTTTAACTGGCGTCTCGTCCAATGTAATATAAATGCCTGTCTCTCTCTCTCTCTCTCTCGCTCATTCTCATCCTCCATCTCTTTCCCATTTGCACAGAAAAAGAGAAAGAAGGACCCTGATGAGCCACCGACCGCCAGCCAATTCCATGGGGATGACACGCATGTTTGCGCCGCACCGATTGCCGTTTGCTTTTCATCTAAGGGATAGATTGAGCTCTTGGACCCCGCCACTCCCCCACCCCCCAAACTCTTCCTCCCCTCTCTCTCTTTTTTTCCCTTCTCAACCTGCTCCATTTATCCCCGTACTGCAGATGGATTTTAGACGGAGGAAAAAAAAAAAGTGTGTTTTCTGTCTTGTTTCCTCATCTCTGAGCTTTTTTTCCTTCTTTTTTTACATTTTCTTCCTCGACCTTTGACCCCCTTCGTAGTCAGTACAACATGTGGTCCAGACATCGGCAACAGGTGCTGGGTCCCAGTATAGAGGGCGGTTGTTTAACTAATACTTATTGTGATTATTGTGACATAAACAAACTGGTTTTAAACCAGTGCCAATATAATACAAAATGTTCTGTAATATGAACACATTTTTACAAAATGCTTTTTATCATTTCTAAAAAAGAGGGCAAACCTCTCAAGTGTCAAATGTTTTCTACACATGATAAACCATACAATAAACTACATTAATTATAGTCTGAAATTGGCAAAATTATGCTTTAAACTGTCTGATCAAAGAAAAGGTAAACAGGAGGTTTGATACTAATAAAACCACTTTGTATCATAAGATGGAATAGAATCATAATCCACTTTTTTTTTTGTTCTTCCCCTTCATCATGTTGTACAGTATATCAAATATCAATTTGAAAACAGTTTTACAATTTGAATAATCTAATATAAAGAGTTATGAGTGACATGTAACACAATAATGTGCACACACAGTAATCTACAGGCATTTGTTTCAATGACGCTGTTTATGCTGTAGATGTGTGATGAATCTGACTGCACAACAAGTGTCACAATACAATTCAGTGAGACATCTTTATCAATTTACTTCATGATGAACACAATCTACAGAACACTTCACGTTGTCATGATTTATTTATTGATTCCCTTGAAACATACGTTTGTTTTATGAGTTAGAAAGCACCAGAATGATCCTGATTCATTGTTGACAATTACAGTTTTCAATAGAAAGCAGACAGACTGATTAATGGAAGTAAATGGCCAACAGATTTTCTTTTTACCCTTAGTGAGAAATTTAACATCTGTATTTTAATACAGATGTTTAACATGGGAGTAAAACTGATGGATGCTCCTCTCAACCGCCTCGGTTACATTAATCAGTTATTTTCCAGAACCGTGCGGTGTTTCACATCTAAGAAACAGAAAAGTAGCCTAAATAAATACTGAAAAAGCATTTACAAATTCACTTTTAGATTAGTTGCAATTTTGAACCTCAAAAGGGGTGTAATTAGAAATCCACTTGTTTTCAGTATGTAGTGTATAATATAAACTGTAGCTGATAGTTGGTCCGAGGTTAAACCGAATTTTGTATTATGTTTCAATATTTTATCTGTATTTGTATTTGTATGTTTTTGTTGTGTGCATAGGTATTTTTGCTATGTATGTCTGTGTGTAGTGGTTGCGTAAATGTGTGTCTCACTGTGTGTGTGTGTGTGTGTGTGTGTAAATATGTGTGTATCGAGACATGTCTGTGTGTGTTTGCTGCACTTGGTAATTAAAGCTGTGCGTGCCAACCCAGCGACAATGTAATACCACTCTAATCATCCTCTGCTCGCCCATCTGTGAGCTCAACATGACTCTCTCTCTCTCTCTAACACACACACACACACACACACACACACAGAAACACACACACATATATCTTTTGTACATTGCGAGACCGAGTGCCAGTTATTTGGAGAGAAAAAGAGAGAGACAGTCTGTACTGTATATCAGCCAGCCAATTAGAGCGAGACCTACACAAAGGATATTTCTTTATGTTACCTAATGTGAATATTGAGATTGAGTAATTGGCTATTTCTTATTCTTATTTTGCACACACATTATAAGAATGAAAACAGAAAATGCCCTATATCTTTCTCTTTTATGTCTGTTAATAATTACTCCTCCTGTCTCAGAGAAGACACTCACACACACACACACACACACACACACACACACACACACACACACACTCGCACACACACACACACGGAACAGAAGAGAAACAATCCAAGAGACTCTCTGGCTGCATTTTGAATTGTAATTCATGGGGAATATGAATGGATTCGTGGATTAAGTGGGTTGCCAAAGATTTGGAGAACGTTTCTGAACTTTTCTTTTTTCATTGTGTTGATATATGTGCGGTGTAAACCTAGTTTTTATTGTACTGTTGCATTGAGCAAAATATTAAACTGACCAGTTGATCGATTGGTCGTTCAGTAGGTTTAAAATCAAATCTGTTTTCTCAACTAAGAGTGTCACAATTTTGATTCTAAAATTAGCTTTCAGTTTGGACCCGCCAACTTAAAAGCAGGATCAGTGACTCTCCAGTATTAATATTTATTTTCAACCCCGTTGTCAAAAAAATAAATAAAACAAGATGACAGCGATCGACTGCCCTGCAGCTGCACTTTTCAAGACTTTTCTTAAGACTTTTTCAAGACTTTTCAAGACTTTTCAAGATACCAAGGCCACTGGCGGAGTTGGAGGAGCAACAGAACGGTGAAATCCTCAGTTTGGCAACATGTTGCCTTCCCTGTAAGTTATGTAAACCATGAATGCTATTGTAGACTGTTAAAGATTTAAAGGCAAAATAAACCAGTCTCTAATACCCCCCAACGTACAAAGTATGACATAATTAAAAGTCCTGCGTTTGAGCCCAACTTCACCTCCATGGGTTTATAATACAGAGAGTTAAAAGCTTTTTTTTTTCTTCTTTTTTTTTGCATTTTGTCGTACTTGCAGGCAAGTAATACATTTCTTTTAAAAGAATCATCGGCAAGCCAACAAGCCAAAGAGAAGTGCACTTTTTTTTTTTTTTTTTTTTTCTTCCATTCACTGCACTTCCTGTACTCTACTCATGTCTCCTGCCCTTTCTGTGCTCTTGTACCTCCCTTCTGCTCCACTTGCCTCTCCTCATCTTCAACACTTTTGGAAATTGGATGGTCTAATTTCCAGACGCCCACTCTCGGCTGCTGTATCCAACAGGCTGACAGTGTGGTTTTCAGCCTGTTGGACACAGCCTGTCAGTAGCATGTAACATTTATAAGTGGGAAAGCTTCATTTCCAGCCCCGGAGGCACGTTCGCTTGGCTCTCCATACCAAACGCAACCACAGAGTCACCTCGGGTTTAAAATTTCAACAGTCAGGATGGATGTACAGGATTTTATTAATTGTCCGTGGGCCGGTTGAGTGGGCCACGGCTTGGCTTCCTTCGAGAGAGGTCGTACAGGAAGGGAGTCAGGTTTGCTTTGACTATCATACTAGTGGGCCGTATTCAAATGCGCCGCGTGTCAAGAGTGACAGCTGAGCTGGAAGTGGTCTGCATGAAAAGTCTTGCTTCGAAAAAGCGCAGCTCGGTCAGTGCTCACGTCTCATGCCGATGCTGCGTGGGTTCAAACCATATCGGGACTTTCCTGCAGTCCCGATAACGTCACGTCACGTGTCTTAGTCGCAAGGACATAATCCCTCACTGACTTCCCAACAATCAACACTGGCTCATGTATTCGTTGGAAGGAGCAGCCATATTCACTCTTAGTATCCCACTTTTGTGTTTCTTCTTCTTACCCATATATATTCTGATTCCACCTCTCCCCCCCCACACCCTCCTCCCCTATTATTTGGTCCTATAAACCCTCCTTCTTTTTAGGTGCTTTCCTTTTTTCACTTACCTTTTTACACCTCACGGTCTCTTGATTAGCTCGAGGAAGTCAAGCTCATTTAGGACTCTAATTCACAATTACATGGGCAGGGGCTGGGGTTGACCCTGTAGACACACACACACACACACACGCACACACACACACACACACACACACGCACGCACACACACACACGCACACACACACACACACCCTACCTGGCTACTGCTCCCCTGTGTGATTTGTATAGTGAAAGGTTAATTTGACTGTATGAGCCCAAGGCAGTGACTGTGAAAAAGGGGATGAAGAGTTAGTGAGACAGAGGAGGAAAGTAAGAGAGAGAAGGAGGGAAGAGTGCTAACTCAGTTCAGGAAAAGCAACCACTTTAGAAAAAGAGGGCGAGAGAAAGCAAGAGACAGGAGAGAGAGACTCAGAGCACTCAAACGCAATATTTAATTAGCCTTGGATGACGAGCTGACTTGCTAGAAAAAGGCCACTCTCCCCGTACTCTCCTCTCCTGTCGAGTACCCTGTTAGTGAAACCTCCTCTGAGGCAGATGGAGGAAGAGGAGGGAATAAGAGATAGCAACAGATGGAGAGAGGGAAGATTGAGAGAGAGAGAGAGCGACAAAATTGTGGAAACGAATTGAGAAAGAAAGAAAACACAAGAGAGGAGGGTTCCTGTCAGATTAGATCGCAGCCAATTGAAGGTTGGACAACTTTTCCCAACAGACAATGGCAACGTATCTAAGCTCCGAGTTGGTGTGCATGCACAGGTGACCTACCACCTCGAGACATAGGACCTCACAATAGTCCCATCGAAGAATAAGCAATGCGATCAATTACATGTAGGCAGTGGAGAGGACCGCCTATTGTATGTTCAGCCGAACAAGCCCCTAGAAATAGAAATTACTCAGTATTTCAGGGGATTCGCATAATTTCCTCAAGCGTCTGAGGTGAAAGAGTCTCGCTCTTGCCTTTCTTGGAAATGCGGCGTATCACTGTGAAAGGCTTATTTGAAGGCTTATCAGACACAAAATAAAACCCTGCACAATCTGATAGATTTATGATACCGGGAGACATTATTTTAAAACTTTAGAGAGATATTAGGGTGACACTCATTAAATATTGTGTCGTGTCAATTGTAAGTGTGTTGTTCACGTATGGAGCTTCAGCATAACACCTCTATGACATCGCCACAGCACTGACTGATTTTCTATTCATGTCATAAACAATTGGCCAGTGTACAGAGGGTGTTATATACTTGCACAGTGGGATGTCTCATTTTGAAACAAAACTCTTTCTCTCCGTTTCCAAATTTTAAATTTGCAGCCGGAAAATGATTCGTTTTCTTTTTCAGGGAGCTCACTCAATCGACCTGCCTGTTTTCTATCAAGCAGACATTTCTCGTTTCTTTCTTCTTCTTCTTCTTCTTCTTCTTCTGACAAATGGCTGCTGAGAAAACCACACAAAGCCTTCCAAAGAATCAGCAATCATGCATTTTTGTTTGTCGCTCAGCTGTGAACACACGGACGATACCCTCCTCTCCGTCTCTCAGGCCAGGGGTTCCTGAGATACCCGAGCGCGCCCACATTCTCCACCCGCCACACATTTCAGGACTTGTTAAGGAAGCTGCAGGTCGTAGGTAATAAATCTAAAGCATGCTTGATATGATTGTGGTCGCAATTCAATTAAGTCGAGTAAGATTTAATCTCTAAAGCCTTCCCACTGCCAAATAATATTTGCTGACTATCAATCCCAACCCGGTCTTTTCCGTTATGGGAAAAAAATGGCCTGATATTCATCTTGTGTGTCCTCGTGTAACCATTGTATACTTTACTCATGCACCATAGGTGTACATTCTTCTTATCCAGCGCTCCATTGTTCGGACGACGACAAGGTCAAAAGTGGAAAAAAAAAGCGTAATATATTAACGCTGCGTTCATGTCAGCAGTTTCTGCTATATGTAAATACTGTCCGTGTCAAAGCTCAAGTCCAAATAATGACTGAGCTGATCCTAAAGTCTGTTTTAAAAACATTAAATGCAAATATAATGGTTGTCTGTCTCTATATGTGGCCCGTGATAGACTGGCGGCCTGTCCAGGGTGAACCGCGCCTTCGCCCAATGTCAGCTGGCATCGGCTCCAGCCCCGATAAGCGGTTCGGGTAATGGAATGGAATAGTGGGCACCGTACTTAATGAGGGCCCTGGTGGTCGGTCCACCTGTTTGGTCCAGATTGATTGATCTCAACAACTATTGAACGGACTGCCATCGCATTATACACCGACATCCATGTCCTCCGACGATGAATCCTTTGGTGATTCAGTTAAAAACTTTTCCTTGAGACCGAGAAAACATCTCTACCTCTGAACCCGGGCGGAGCACTCGGGTTGAAAGCACAAGCGCAAGCACAAACCTAGACAAGAGCGAAACCTATTTCAATCTGCTCTCTCCGCAGTCTCTCATCCGCCTCCATGTTGACACCAACACAGCGTGCCACTCGGCTAACAGTGAATCGTTTAAAAAAAAAAAAAAACGGGCTCAAACGGCAGCTCTCTGTTGTTTAGATCTTAAAATATGGTGAATTCTTGTGAAGCGGCTCTGATACTATCTGATGTTTTACTTCATTCTTTACAAACTTCACTCAGGAATATTATTTATATTGTTGACATTTTACATTTGTTGCCAGTGAGATATTATTCAGTGTATATCGAGACTTTTCTGTTGTAAACGTTACGCTCTGGAAACGACATTTAGTTATATTTGAAATATAAATACATACTAAACCTGCTCTGAATTCATTGTCTTTATATATACAGTATATATATAAATATATATTTAAAAATATGATATATATATATATATATATATATATATATATATATATATATATATATGCTTATCTATATATATTTAAGCAATGAAAAAGAACTGATACAAATATCAATAAAGAACCAAACCGTTAACCTATCAATGGGAGTAGAAGTATCAAGAAAATAGTAACGATACAAAAAAAAGTATTTCATAAGCATCACCAGCATACACACTTTCACCTTGAGTTGTCAAACGCTGTGAAACCTCTTATTATTATTCTCTTAATGTTCAAACAAGTCATTTTTATTCACGTGCCGTGTGATGCTTCTTACGTTTCTTACGTTTTTGGTGTGATGGAATTGGTGCGCGTCCAAGCTCACCATCCCTGTAATTTGTGACCGTATTTACGGCGAGCTCTTATCTCATGCAAATCATCCATTAATATTGCGGATGTCCCGTGCGCAACGTGTTTCTACCCAAATATCGCTCATCTCGACCCATGTTTCACCCTCCGTCTGCCCCGCGGCCACGCCCTCTTTCTCCCGGCATGTCTACCTTGATGAATTGCAGCTGGTTGGGATTGCACATCCACAGGGAAATGATAAATATCCATAGAGAATGGATTCACAATCTTCAAACACCCGTCGCAAAAAGACAGCTCTCACCCCCGAGGAAACACTTCGACTCTATTTCTTTCTCACTTTTTCCTCTCTTTGTGTCTTCTCCCCCCTCTTAAAAACGGTGTTTTTCTCCATCTCTGTCGACACACACACATCTCTTACGTTCACCACCCACAGGAAACACTTCAGTGCTCTCTGGTCGTCTCTCTTCCTCACTCTTGGTCCTAAAAGCCAATTTGGAAGTCTTGACATCCAGACCATCGCGGATCCCCGGAGTTAAACCAGTGAAATGCTCAGCCTCTCTTCTGCGAGACTTTTTCTAGACATGCGACGTCGAGAGTATCGTAATGTGCGTCTATGCTGTAATGTATTTACATAGAATCAATAACACCAAGGACCTTTAAGTCACGTTAAATTCACCATGCTGATTTAATTCAAATCACCGGAAGAATCAGGATTTGTCCAAACTCAAGAAGGCCATGGGGATATGCTTTTTGAGTGTGCTCACTAATTTCAAAGGGGATGTATGAACACGTACAGGGTCAACGTTGATAGATCAGACCCGGGATAGAACTGGGACTTGACCACATCACAACATATTCTGAAGATTGCGCTATTGGTCTTTTCATCCCGCACAAACAATGAGTGATTAATGGAGTTAATACTGTGCTGCAACCGATCCAAATCATTCATTCGACTGTGTGTGTGTGTCCCCCCCCCCACCGAGTGATTCAGCTGAGGGCAGAAATCCGCCTGAAAATGTGGATTTGATCCACCGCTGTGAGCTCTCGATTCAAACCCTCCAGGTATTTGTACAGCCGTCAAAACTGGGAGCCACTAAATGGAGCATTAGTCAAAACAAGGAATCCCTTTTTTTGGTTTTGGCGGATTGCGTCGGCCTGTAATGGAAAACTTGAAGCACTTCATTCAGAACACTGTAAATCCATTTGGGGGGTGAAAGCAATTCAACCATTTACAATTTAAAAAACACTGCCCCCCCCCCGACACACACAGTATCGCTACGATTACCAGGACGGACATGGGTCTCCAATCTTCTACGGTAAACAGTCACCGTGTTTAGAGAAGAGGGAATCTGTGTGTGATCTCTGTGGACTCTCTCTCTCTCTCTCTCTCTCTCTCTCTCTCTCTCTCTCATAAGCCCCTTTAACACAGAGATTGCGCAACACTTCCATCAAGAAGAGGTTCTCCGGCCCGGTGTTGGACAGCATGGTGACGGCTGTCCCTCTTACACAGACACCAGTGTGTCTCTATTGTGTCACCTCTCCGCACATAGACACACATGCTTGTAAATGTTCCTCCAATGAGATCTGTTGTGAAACACGCCTTTCAGGAGAGTTTGCATTGCACTTAACAAACATAGGCGGAGCCATGTCGCCTCTTGTTTGCCAAAGCAAAAAGGACCACCTGCCACAATGTACCCACTTCACGCCAATATACTGAAGATATATTCATACTTAAACATATAATATAATATAATAAACAGCCTACGGTATCATGGACTCATTCCAGTCACTTGTTTAAACTGAGGCGCTCATATCATGCCTGAATTACAAATCATTTTTGATTTCCCTGCAGACAGAATGAAATAAATGGTTGGAATGACTTTAAAGCCTCTAAAATAATAACATTACACATCTTTGTATATCTCTTTGAGCCTTCATTTATCAGACAATAAGTAAGGCATATATGCTAAGAAGATAAAAGAAATCTGACGTGTGTCAAAATATGTATTTAGAATGAATTTGCGAGTTAAGACACAATATTTGTAATACATTGAGAGGACATTGCGATGTATTTCTCACTCATGTGTCAATTTAAATAGTTTTCTCACCAAGTTTTCATTCATTTAGTTGGTTTTGATATTTCTGCTAAAAACCAGAACGTATATATTGGATCGGCCACCAAACAGGACAGACTACAACGGATACTCAGGTCTGCAGAGAGAACTATTGGCTCCAGCCTGTTCTCCATCCTGGACTTGTACACCTCCAGAGTCAGGAAGCGTGCTGGAAAGATCACTGCAGACCCTTCACACCCTGGACACAAGCTGTTCCAACTCCTCCCCTCTGGGGGGCGCTACAGAGCACTGTACGCCAAAACCAGCAGACACAGGAACAGCTTCTTCCCAGCTGCACTACTTACACTATCACCACTTTCTGCACTACATCCCCATTTCACTGTTGTTGTTGTTGTTTATATTGTACATACATGTTGCTATTGTTTTCTTTAATGTCTTTATATTCATCCCGTCATTTGTAATTTAAATATGTATGTACGATGAGAGCGTACGTGAAACCAGCCAATAAAGCTGATTCTGATTCTGGGTATTGGTATTGGGAGGAAAGACGCTGATATCGAGCCACGAAGCAGCAAAAGGGGTCGAAGGAGGACAGCGAGGACAACTACGTCATATTTCGTCTTCTAATTTGGAGGACGTGTCGGATACATTTATTAAACACCAAAAACACAAATATTACGAGGTGGGATTGAACAACTCTGGAAGGATTTCTTTCACAGTCACACAATTCGCAAGTTAAACAGCAAAAAAACAAAAACATTGTTCGTGTTTCAAAGTCGTCTATCAACTAAGCAAGGTTCAAGTTTTATTTTTTCTTTTGGATACAATATAAATCCCCAGAGCTGCAACACGACAGACCTTGAGGGTGAGACTGTTATGTACACTGCAAGGTCAACACCGGCCTCCCAGCCTCAACAATAAATGCCAGTTGCCTTTGTGACATCTCACGTAAAACACTGGCACCGGGGGGGGGGGGGGGGGGGGGGGTCTGGAGGTTGCCGAAGTCACGTACTCGAACAATATAAAACTGCCAATGCTGTTAAATTGCTCCAGATGGAATTTATGTACTTGGAAGCGCACAAAGCTGGAGTGAAAATATATTTTTTTTAAAAGCGCCGTGCTCTGTCTCTCGTGGCCTTCGTCGCGGTTTCATCGCTCGACGGCCACAGTGTCGTAGTAGAGAGATGCGCTCCTTCGCAATTCACATCGCATTGAAAATCATATCAATAAAACACTTGTAAATTGAATCAAATCAGCATTGTTGGATCTTCCGTGCAGTGTTTTTCGGAGAGAAAGACAGATGGTTAGGAGAACGCATCCAGTGACATGGCGAACAGAAATCAAGAGAAATACAGAGAAAAGGACAGAAAGATGGAGAGCAAGAGAGACAACAATTACCTATCGAGGCATCGTCCTAAATGGCAGCCAGCAGTCAAGTAATTATATTTGAGCAGCCGACTGATTTCTCTTCGTGGTGTGTGTGCGTGTGTGTGTGTGTGCGTGTGTGTGCGCGTGTGTGTGTGCTTTTCTCCTGCGCGTGTGAAGGGGGGGTGCTCGCCAGTGTATTTCTCATCTCATCTGCGTGAAGATATGAATATTAATGCCCCTATTAGCAGACACAGATGCCATACGGTGCTTTTGGTTGGAGTAGCATGGGGGTTACATTGAAAGCGAGTGAAATAATGTGAAATATCATCTTTTGTGCGAGAGCGAGTGAGAGAAAACTTGAAGTCATCGGCGAGGTCACACCGCCGAGGTGGAGCTTATTATACCTCCCCATTAACTCGTCCTGATTTCAATGCGAGCGTGTCAAATCCAAGTGAGACTTCTTCACAGAAGACGGAAGTCTACAAAAAAAAAAAACAGACGCAGAGTGAGAGTGACTTTAGCTTCAGTTCGGGCGTATACGAGCAACGAGGAGCGTTTCCAGACGTCCCAGTTTCGTTCCTCCTGAACTTGCGGCTGATCTGAAGTACCGACGCAGAGCAGACGTTTGGTTCAGGGATTCTTTTCTTTCTTTACAAGAATAAACAGTTTGGCAGTGAGAGGATTGAGAGAGGCTCGGGAGGTTGATTCATTAAATAATTAGTTTCTGTGACGCCCGTGTCTATATTGTATTATGAACATACCTAAAATCGCTAAAAAGTCATATTCTTAATATTAGTTTGTTATTATTTTGGTTTATTAATAGCATAGTGGAGAGTTGGATGTATATTATCAGAAGCGAATGTATACATTATGCATGTGCCACTTCTTCCAAGAGGATCAGGAGTCTACAGAGGCAATGTAGTTCTGGTCTAGAGGTCAATGGTCTGAGGTGAGTTACACAAAGAAGTAGTATTATTAAATGGTAGAAATATGTGGGGTTAAGGAGGTTATAACAATCATAATTACACATTATGAAGCTTTTTAAAATGAATTATAAGGTCAAGTATCAAAATACTTCACAATAAGTGATATAAGTATATAAGTACTCTATCATAATTCCCATAGTTGTTCTGAATTATAATCTTTCATAATAATTATAATCTTATATAATGTCATCAAGTGGTCATTGGGTGCCGTTGGTCATATTCAAATGTACAATTTCCACCATCTGCATGAAAGCAAAAAACACAAATAATATTTTTTTTATATAATTGCAAACAATTCAGGCAATAATTAAGGGGTTAAGGGAAGTAAGTGAGGTCATAAGCAGATATAATAGATGACAAGCTAGTTATAAGTCACTGTACGTGGTCATTGTTTGCTTTATAGTTACTGTTTGGAACTTTGAATTGGTTATGAAACAACTCAATTTAACACGGAGGCCTATATGCCAAAATGACCTACATAAGTAAACACTTCAGATGAGTAAATATACTAAATATAACTACATAACTATACATAAGGTTACGGTTAGATTAATTATTCAGGAAAGACATGTAGCTCCAAGTTGTCTTTTAAAACACAAAGAAAGACCTTGACTTTTTAAATCCCACGCACGTAACCAGTCAAAGATCAAATTCTAAAATAATGATTGTGTATTGTTATGTTAACGGTGCAACACACCTCCGCCGCAGTCTGAGGTCAGAGGTTGCATCCTTCCTGCCTCCCTGCAGAGCAGACAGCCCTCCCCCCCCCGTGGTGGGATCAAGTCGTGCCTCATGTCTGGTCAATGTGATAACCTTGTGGCTCCGCCTCAAATGTACATCAGCTACATGTTCTCACTTGGAAGCGTTTTACAGGACCCCCCCCCAGACGGCCTGACCCCTCCCTCGGAGCAGCCCGGTGGTTTCACCTTCACTGACGCTGCACGAGGCGCCTTTGTCTTCAGTTTGCATCAGCAACCCCGCAACTGTGGACTATTCAGGACATTTTCAAAAGCCAGACCGCCCCGCCGCAGCAGCACAGGCATCGGCTGAGCCGGTGGAGCTCGGGGTCATCGCCGACCGCGGCCTTTTTTCACGAGCTAAGAGACACGACTTTGTGCTGATCTCTGCTTCCAATTCTGCAGCTTTCCGGGGCTCTGTGCTCCCGCTAGGTCACACGGGCCGGAGTGGCCCCAGCTGCCTCCCCCGCAGCCTGTGACTGCAAGCTGGCTGAGTGGAACAACTTGGCAGTAACGCGGCTGTTAGTTCAGGGACCAATGTTTGGAACACACCGATTTAGAAGGATGTACTGTAAATGATGTGCAATTAAAAAAGATAACTGTAGACTAAGCTACAGTTACTAAATAACTACAGCGACAAGAAAGCATTAGTAGAGAGGAAAGAGGCCTGCTAGTTAGGGGCTTGGGAAACACATCGTCAGTTTAATTGTGTAGTTACAGGAAAGGGTTGAAATAAATGCTTTAAGGCAGTGAAGCTGGCTCCCTTTTCGTTGTGTAATAAGGAGCGAAAGAGCAGCTCTTCCTAACCCTCGTCCTAATTTTAGAACCATGCCATTATTTTACACAACACTCCTCATAAATCAAAGGGGTTCTGACCATAGGATCTAACAAGGTTATGATAACGTACGCGCACACTTTGCTAATTTGCTAATGAGCGTAGAGGTTTAAATGAGAGCGTACCCTCTGCATGTCTCTCTATTGTCTCTGTGTGTGAGAGAGAGGTGCAACCTGACCAATTTGCGAGTGAAACAGATTTGTGAAAAAAATTCTACATTGGTTCCTGTTGACAGTTTGTTTACGTGCACTGGAATGATTTATGCTGGAAAAACACGATTACTTGGCCATTACCTAACGGAGGGTTTCAATGAGTTGGATGTGAATGGAAATAAAAGGTCGGAAGTATCAACTAAAATAAAAAATAAGAAAACGTTGATTTCAACAATTTGGACCACAGATATATTTATGTATTACATGCATGTGTAGTGAACGGTAATTGCTTATTTTCCACATATTTTTTGTACTGTTTTGACAAACTTCTGATAATGGTCCAGAGGAATCACTGGCATGTTTGGTGCAACCTGACCAATTTGCACAGCCTCTCGCTGTGTTACCTTCTATATTTCACCTCATTAGTTGATATCAATAAAAGTCGCAACCAACTTGAAAGAGCCCACTCTGTGTTTTCTGTCAATGGGGGCAAGTTCTCACACACACACACACACACACACACACACACACACACACACACACACACACACACACACACACACACACGTCTTCCTTGCGGGAAAGGCAAACTTTTCGGATGTATTTTCCAAAATATATTTTTAGTGCATGCCCTCTTTGTGACAGAATACCTGTAATTGAAAGAGGGGAAATGTACCCAGCACAGTGACAAACAATGTTGATCAAAATCACTACTTCAGTGATTGTTGGGTTATAGAAGTTTTGAAATCATCGACATGTTCAAACAACAAATTGGAGAGAAACCCACAAAGAAATCAAATATGCGCAGGTGGGACAACAAACACCAAAAGGGCTAATTACATCTGTCCTTGTTAGAATAAATAAATGTTTTCACACTAGGACTCAGTGGGCTATTTCTGCTACAGAAGTGACTACACATATAATTATTTATGTTTGTCTCCACACACTTACAGAAAATAAACCGCATGTTACAAATCATTCCGCAAGTAATAATCAGTTGAATCAAATTTCACTCGGGGCTTCTAACGTTCCGGTGGCCCGTGGGCGGGCCCACCAACTACAAACAAACAAACGTTTTTAAAATCAAGCCGACTCACCGATGATGCTTCGTTTTGAGCCACATATCATCACATTCCAATAAAAACGGTCTTGTTACGTCGTAAAAAGGTCCATACGATCCAATTCAGTAAAAGATTTTGTCCAAAACACGTGATTACTTCCATAAATATCCACAAACTGCCGTTGCATCATTTCAAATCAGCCGGCAGGTATAACAAAATATTTCAGAAAAGTAGCTGTAAAAGCCGTTCTCTGACGCGCACCTTTACAACCTGGATATCAAACAGTTTGTTCGACTCTAACCTTTCGATTGACACCAAATGTAAGCCAATAGGAGCAAGATATCCTCTTCTAAACCCACATTAGCCAACCAGAGTCAGCGAAGAAGAAGAGGGCAGACCAACTTCTTTTGGCTACTGTGCGCGCACACAGAGTCGGATTTGTGAAATGTTCAAGTGCCATGTTGGGATGCCAGATAAGTGAATAAACCAGCAATTTCACTGCGTAATGACAACCTGCCGATTTTGGTTCATTTTGCACACAATTTGGTATCAATTCGGGGGAAAAACACAATAAAGTGTTTATGCTTCAGTTCCTTTGTGTCAGCAATAGTGCAATAGTGAATGTGTATATGATACCTCTGTTTTACCTTTCAGTAGGGCCTAAAATGGAGTCTCCAAATGGCCTTTATTGGAAAAACGCCTAAACATACCCTTAGTAAAACATGTCTAAAATCTTCATTTTCTGTAAAATTATAATCTACTTTTTACTTGGACTAGGTAAGGCTTTATGCTATGCTCCCATTGTGTTTTCCAGACCATAAGTCCCAGCTATAATCATCTGCAGGCATTTATTTCACAAAAATATTTAGGCGAAAATAGAAAATCTTCTACTTCTATGTGTGTGCCAACTTATATTACTCAATGTCAGCAGCACTTAAAGTGATTCTGACTGTTGGGGGGAAAAACTTCCGAGTGTTACCTTTCAAAAGAGACCAAAACCATGCATTTACTCCAAATGGTTCTCCTACAGCTTTCAATTTACTTTGGGTACGTCTGGATAGGCGTTTTTCGTGAATTTTAAGAGGTTAAAACCTCGGAAAATAAGTTGCAGGTAGTTTGAGTCCGTTATTAGATCTGCCAATACGAAGAGGCAATTTTAAGTGAAGAGAGACAGACATCACACAAGGACCAAGAAGGAGAGATAAAAGAGGACAGACAGAGTCTCCATCATAAAGAAACTGAAATGCTGTATTTATGTCCACTGTTGTTGAGGAAGCTACTGGACAACTTACAGGTCAATATTGTCAGTGAAAACCTCACCATATGGTTCAATTATTCAGATGGATTAATAATGGCAACGGAGTTATGCATAGCAAAACAAAACCTTTGTCCTTGTGTCATATATAATTCAAGGAAAAGTATTAAATAAATGCAACAGACACACAACACAGAAAGCCGTAGAGCAGCGTGAACGTGAACAATACTAAAAGCGAAGGCGCCGCCATTCATTTTCATGAGTTGGGGCAAGAGAGCTTTTTTCTTTCTTCTCCGAAATAGACCGAAAGAGAGAGAGACAATGAACTGTCCAATCCCAGTTTAGAGACGGGATGGTGGGCGGAGCTTATCGGCTCTGACAGCGGCCATGACGGACAGTTTCTTGTGGGCTACATTTGTAGTGATGGATTTTTTTTTTTTTGCTGCAGGAAGCCATGCAAACAGGAATTACATGAACGCATGTGTATGTTATTTCCTTTTTTAATTTCTTTGTTTGTTTTTTCTTTTTTAATTCAGCGCTTTCAATCTTCCACCCTTTCTCGTCACATATGGTGTGAAAGCTTGCGAGCGCTGAGGCCGACCATGTGCTTTAAAGTGAAGCGTTTACAGGTCCTGTGAACGACTGCATACGTGGAAAACATGTCCTATGGTAAGGTCTTTACTGGCTCCAGCACAACGTTTAATAACTTGCCTCAAGTGTCACTTTGCTGAAGATTATACGTTTGTCCAAACACACCGGGGGGGATCAGTTAGAAAGACCTCTCACCGGCTCCTTATCGCTGCTCGAGGACTGAAGCTCAAGGCTACATTATATGCTGCTCCAGCACAACACGCTCACATCTCCAACTGACTGCTGTCAACTTGCATTGTGGGTAATGTAGGCGCTAGGATTGACTGTGGAATGAAAAATAGCGCTGGTTCTTCCGCACCGATTATGATTTTAAAAAAATCTTTTATTAACTGTCGATCGCAAGTCCAACAATGTGTTCTAAAAGTGAAATCTCTCAACCAACATTTGCAAAAAAAATAGGACCCTTTAACTAAATAATTCCCCCGTTATTAATGCGTACGTGTCGGCATTATTCAGGAGAGAACCCTTCCTCACATGTCTCCGCGCTGAGCTTCCTCACCTGTCAGTGTTCTAGTTACATCTCTCATGTTGGCCCTCCAATCCTAATCCTGACCTGATGGGGATTTACAGTGGAGGAAATGATGAAGTGGGCTGACCTTCAACTGGAGGACCTGGGTTCACGCCACCGTGACAGCAGCAAAAAAAAAAAAAAAAAAAAAGCTAGTGAATCCTCTGCAGCTCCAGACTCTGTGGATGGAAAAGAAGAAGAAAAAGACAGAGATATTGACCTGGAGTCTGGGGATCGGTAGAAACCAGAGTATCTATAGTTACATCTGTTGTGGAGACACTGATTCTATAAATGATAAATCATCTTTAGTGGACAGCAGCTGCAGGTCAGCGATACAGTCAAAGGGTGAATTAGAAAGCATTGTCGTTCATGTCTAAAAGCTCTATTTGACGTGCCCGTGACAAAGGCAATTACTGGTCATTTTCTTTCTGTGAAGCTGTTAAATGGCCAAATTATAATAATAATAATAATAATTTAATTGGAAACAACTTTGGTCACATTACAAGGCAGCCTCGGGTGTGAGTGCAATGCCACAACTGTGGAATTGTTTTTGTTTTGTCGAGTTCTGCTTCGTCAACCTTTCCTGGATTACAAAAAAAAAAGTTTAGGAATCAGAAAATGCTGCATGAGCTGTAAGGCCATTTCAATCAATTATGGGATACAACGTAATTGGTACTCTGATTCTACTCCCTCTGAAAGGAGGTATACAGTTAGTGGTTTGGCAGCTTTGGGATCATAATCAGAAGGGCTAAACAGGACTAATGGTGTGTCTGCATTAATTATCCATTCTGAGATGGGCTATCTTTGAGTAAACACCAGCCCACGCATCCCTGACACGCCTCTCCTGCCGCATCCATTGATTTGTTCTGTTAATGCTGCATGGTAAAGCCACCGCATTTGGAAAATGAGGTATTAGCAGCTCTTCTTTCGTCATACATTAGCAGCTAATTACGGACGGCGCGTATATTAAAGTCTTTGGAGGACCACATGACAGAGAAAGCATGGTCTGCTTGGAGACACACACATACACATTTTTAATAAGTTCACAATAAAAGAAGGACACAAAGAAAAGCACTGTATTAAACGACATTTGCTTATCAGGCTTCTGGAGGTGCAGTTATGTTTGTAAGTAAAGGTTTATATGTTGGACTGTTGTGGCATAAATCAAACCAGAGGGTGTCACAAATAAAAGAAATATACAGTCATAAGAAGCTTGTTTATTTGAGCAATTTAAATGAGCTGCTGATTTTAGTTCCAATAATTACAATCAACCGGTTTACAATTTAAAGTTTGAGATCCATTTGTAATATTTTATTTAGTTTATGCCTGACCTATAACCAACAATATACACCTATATAAAAGAAGAAAGCCACGGTAGAAAAGTATGATACATCTGCTATTCTTTTAAAATAAATCTGCCTCCATCAAATCAAATATACTCCCTTTACCCTCTACTCTAAGTTACTATGTACAGTTAAGCCTAAAAAATACAGAAATCTGACCAAATATCAGATTTGTTCATTTTCTGAGCTGAAAGAGGACTTCAGGTACCGTAAACAATGGTGATTAGCGTCTTATTGCAGGAGGAAAATTAATGTTTAAAAAGTCTGTTTCTCATTGAAAATTGGTGCAAAACGAATTTTCCAAACCATTAGAGGTTCCGTTTAACACTTAAGGACTTCATTAGGACCACTGGGGTTTGGTTTGAGCACATTTGATTGACAGTGGCTTCCCAACATGTCAATCTGTGCTGTTGATGGACATTACTCAGATCTGGTATGCCCTTTGGTTTTTCTTTTTGGAACATCTGCAGGCATAATATAAGGAAAACAGACAAATGCATGAAGAAAATCATTGAAAACCTCACAAGAAATGTTCATTAAGTTCATCATCAGGTAATAAATGAGAAACTGATGAGAAACCGCACTGCAGGCGATACACTAAATACAGACGTGTTCAAACTATTGTACAGCTCTTCTTTGCATTTCAAGCTGCGGGACGATAGCGAGAACGTGGTGACTTTGGCGCGTCCTTTTTTTTAGAACGGCAGTTAGCCGAGTCTTTATTGGACTGTGATGGAGTCCAACAGTAAAAGCAGAAGCCCAGTTGTTATTTTTGGAGCAACGCTGTAATTACATGTGGGCTTTTCTCTCACTTGATTAAGGAGGAAAAAAAAAAAACAATCCCGGAGAGCCGAGACCGAAACGCACACCGGCGAAGACGCAAAGCAAGCTCACACACCCACGCCGCATTTCAAGACGTGCACGTGCACAAACACACCGCGTCGCACAAAAGGCATGCACGGTATACACGTGCACGTGCACACACCAATACACAAAAAAGCCCAGAGGCCCACGGTTTAATTGAACTTTCCCACCAATCTACCGACTGTTTTTCCCTTCTCTCCTCTCTTTGTTAATCAGTGGAGAGTTGGAGGTGGCAAAAAAGAGAGACGGAGAAACCAAATAGGAGGCAGACGGAGAAGGTAGAGAGATACAAAGGAGGAAGGTGGATGGAGGAGGAGAGGTGTTAGATGGGTAATGTAATACGATGGAGGAAACTCGCCTTTAGAGAGGCAACTTTATCAAAGGATGCATCTGAAAAAGTATAGAAAAAAGGTATACGTCACAGTTATTGCGTGAACGGCCACAGCTTAGAAACATGATCGTGAAATTTTGTCGTCAGTTTAAAAAGAATTCGTAAAATTGCAAAGCGAGGGTGTCAAGTTTGTGGGTATCGTGACGTCGTCGGTCAGGAACAATAATTTGTGTTGTATTTTAAGTTAAGAGTCGCAAAATGTGATACACAGGAACTGATCTTAAGGAATAAAGTTTTCATATGTTTTTTTGAGAGACTAGCTGGAGGTTTCTGGGGTTTCTCTACAGTAGGTAAAAGAGCTAATGCAGCTACTTGAGCATGAATGACTGTATCTGATGTCATGGCGATCCCTCCCAGAGATATATTTCAGTCAAAATCATCATTGTCACCCTGCTAGAGACAAAGTATCACCAACATCATAGGATTCATCCTCTGGGGAACGTGAACGTCTGGACAAAACGGTCATGGCCATCCATTCAATAGTCAACGCGATATTAATAGTCAACGCGATATGTTGGCTCATGTTTGCAGCATGGAATCTGGGGGCGGAAAATAATTACAAGCATATTTTGGATCTGATTAGTTATTGTATTCGATTTCTAATTCATCTATATGATTTAAAATGTGTCTTATTGTGTAATACATCCTCCTCTTTTTATTAGAGAAAAAACTTGCTATAATTATGTCAAAGTGTAGTATATTTTTGGTGTAATACAAGGATTATATACGGTTTCTATACTGTTTACTGAAATACATTTTAGTCTAATTCCATACAAAGCATGGCTTATTTTATCCGAGTAGTGTAACGTAAAATAAAGTGTGACTTCTTCAGTGACAGATGGCGGAGTGACTGAAAGGACGCTGGATGAATCTCATTATTTCGATACAGGTGTATTTTTTATCACCGAGTATTGTAATGTGAATGGCTTTTGCCAATTTTGTTTATTTTCTGACAGTGATACGGAGTGAAGCGTTTTTTTAAATTTGTGCGAGCGAGAAAGAAAGAAATGGGCCGCACGCATATCTCGCTGACAGCTGAAGCTTTCCGTCTTTCTTCTTTCCCTCTTTCTCCTCTGTAATTGCAAACACATTTATTCTAGCTTTGTAGCTGGCTTATTCACAGCTGCATGGAGATAGCAGGAGGCAGTTTCAGACACTTATTCTTTATTCCCCAAATTGAGAAACATACTTATCAATGCAAATGAAATGAGTGCTGTGAAAGGATGAGGAGGAGGAGGAGGAGGAGGAGGAGGAGGAGGAGATGGAGCGTTGAGGAGGGGAAAGAGAAAATCCACACAGAATTTTCGACCGGCGTTCGGGACGCCGGGAGAGAGACGGTGGAACCGAATCGTAGAAAGTGACCATTCTCATCACTCCATTTAGCTAATTTGGGTTGTGTATCGCAGCATTCGGCTCCCGAGAAGAGGGTGTGAAGGTAATCCAGTTAGTTGAGAGACAGTCCTGCCTCGGCTCGCTCCTCCGCTCCCCGACTGGCTCTTTTGTGCCGGCGTTCTGATTGGCTGAGTGCTGACGGGGGGCTAAAAGCTTCGGGAAGTAGAGGTGAAGAGCAATTACAGTCACTGTCACACGAGCACGCTCCGCCCCTCTCTCGCGTGCACACCCTTCTGCTCCCACTCACACACACACACACACACACACACACACACACACACACACGCACACACCCTGACACGTCCTCATAAACACCCTCTTCTCTCGCTTACCGGCAATGACGAACACACACTGACGCCCGACAACCCTAACCCTAACCCGGATGGTTTCCTTGACTAACACACACCTCTTTCACTCTCTCTCTCTCTCTCTTTCTCTCTCTATCCCCTGTTTTTCCACACACACAATACACACAATACAGAATTTCAAAAAAAAATAGCTGGGAGGATGGCGTAGTTTTGTTGTTCCTTTTGTCCCATTCCTGATTTTCCACGGGGTCACTGCTGAGATCAAAGGACCACCAGCGGCTGGGCCTTCATGGCAGTCTGGTGATGTGCCATCTTTGTATGAATGGAGCACGACACTGGTCGCACTGGGGATTAATAACTATGGCACTTAGCAGAAATAAAAAAGAAACGTGAAGCGTCCACTGAGATTGTCAGTAAGTGGGTGTCTAGGTTCTCCTCCACGTCACCATGTGTCTTCCCTTTCTCCAGTTTCGCTCCCTCTCTCCATCCGTCTCCCTCTCCATCCACAGACGCGTCAGCCTGGATGACACACTTCCCGTCGGTGGCACGATCTGGTGTGAGAGCGTGAGCTTGAAAGAGAGAGATACAGAGAGAGAGAGAGAGAGAGAGAGAGAGAGAGAGAGAGAGAGAGAGAGAGAGAGAGCATTGGAATCAACTGTATTTCTCTCCTCAAAAAGGTGGAAGGGGGCGAGCTGGGCAAACGGGAGCGTCAACGGAGGTTAAACAGTTCACGGCTGGTAACCAACGCTATTGTTGGATGTTGAAAAAACAAAAAAGTTGCTGTTTATTTGCTGTTCGAAGAGAGAAAAGAGACTATTTATTATTATTATTATTTTCCTGAGAGGTCGGCCGGGTTGTTAAAAGAGGGAATAGAGAATTTCTCTAAAGGAATCAATGAATGGATCAATATTACATTATGGTTTTTCTTACTCCACCGATACTCTATTCCTCCCCCCGCCCCACCCCCTCCCCTCTCCCTTCTCCTGCATCGCTTCCAAAGGTCTCGGTGAGAAAGACATTTATAAAGATGATTTCAATATTGATTCAAAGTGTTGCTTAATTAAACCCATTCACGGTTGCAAGTGCACTCAGAGGCATTCGTGCACATGCGCACAATGGACACCGCTTTGCCCCATGATGGTGTGGCAGCCTATTAGTTCTGTATTTGATGCCAACCACAGGGATTTCTTTACACGCCATATTTTAACTGAGCGTCTGTGGTTCCGCATAAAAAATCTGACTGAGATTTAAACCTGCAACCGTGACCATTTGAACCACTGTCCCCTACTTATTATTCCTACTTATACATCATAGATACCGACGTGTTAAGGGGGGACACTCCAATTCAACATGCTTCGGTTGACACCACAGTCAATTCAAGGCTCATGCATATTGATTTCAGAAATATTGATCTTTGTCATGCTAAGGGGTTGATTGAACTCTAAAAAAGGTGCGTTTATAGATGTGTGTGTGTGTGACACCATTGCATCATTGCACAAAGACGGAGACATTACTGTCAAAGGGACTCCGAGGGATGAAGATAAGAATACGGCTCACACCATGAAAGTATTTAGTTCCAGTTCCAGTTTATTTATTCTTTGCTAATGAATGTATCAATGAAACATTACGTCATCATTATATATTTGTAAATGCAGGAAAGGACTACTCTCCTACAATTAGTTGAGGGGGTTAAAGTTTACCATGTGACACGCTCTGCATCCAACCTCGAATGTATGGTCACATTAGTTTTGTGGAAACTGATATTTCATCTGTTAAAAACAGACAGATTATCGTGATAGTTTAAAGCTTTCGTTCTTTAGATGTTTCATCACCAGAAAGAGTAACTAGTGAAGAGAGTGCAAGTCCTACAATGTCTGCGTGAGGCTTCAGCTTGTTGAGCTAACGCAATGGCAACCAGTGTGTTTTGTGAAGTTACAGTGACCTTTGACCCCCCAGATTATAATCAGTTAAACCCAGATCAATGGACACGTCACATTTGAAGAAATGGACAGTTCCTCTGATATTGCGTTCATGAGGATTGGACCGACGTGAGGTGTCAGTGACCTTTGACCTCCAACATGTAATCAATACTATGTACTTCAGTCCAGGTGGATATTTGTGTCAAATGTAAGGCGGGAAAGGACGTGAGTGACCTTGACGTTTGACCTCCGAAATCCAATTAGTAACGACTGCAAGTGCGCCTCGCCAGCTACTGTAGGTAAACACAAGACCTTTGTAGTACCGTGTTGATGTTATCTATCCATGGATGTATATTTGGTAACGTCTGTGGTCAAACAGTAAATAGGTGCTTAACTGCATGTGGATTTTAGTACACGCAGAAATTAAAGCAAATCATTATATGTTAGACGGTCACCAAGAAAAAAAAAGATACTTTTGTAAAGATACTTTACTACATTGTGTCTCTTCTTTGAATGTATTAAAAAAAACACTTTTGGTGGACACGAGGGGTCAAATATCCCAACGTGTGTGTTTTTAATCTGTTTTTTTCCCGGTCATGGATGTTGTCCGTCATGGTAACCGGCCTCATTCAATGAGATGGAACGCCTTACGGTATCGAGCAACATCCCGAACACCACTATGCGTCGCTTTTGCGTTGATACCAAAATGAACTCATGGGTCATAAATGAGTTTGGAGCCCAGGCTGCAGTAAGGGAGGGGGGGCACCCTGAAAAACAAACCAAAATCAATTTGTCCTCATAACAGACCATATGTCACTCACTCTTGTTCAAACACTCGCACCGCCCTGTCTCAGTTCACACTCAGACCTATTTCTTTTCTGCTATCCCTCCTTCTCCCTTTCACACACACCTTTATTCCCCGCTACAGTAGGGGACATTTATTCTGATTATGTTGGGCCCTGGAGATCGAAGATTGTAGTAATCAGAAAAACTGGCCGGGCATCTATCACTGCAGCAACCAATCAAACACGCCCGCCCCACCGGCACCAAACCAGGAAAAGTTTCACACAGAAATGGTTCCCACCGGTCTGAGTGAGTGTGTGTGTGTGTGTGTGTGTGTGTGTGTGTGTGTGTGTGTGTGTGTGTGTGTGTGAGCGTGTGTGTGTGCGCGCTATTTTAGTTCTATCCTTGTGAGGCCATATTATGGGCATGCACGTTTTCTAAAGGGAGATTTCATTGGTCTTTGCTCTCACACACCTGAGCAACATGAGACCTATGGGTTAGAATTAGCGTTAGAGTAAAGCTGAGGTAAAGCAATTGAAGGGAAAGTGAATTTAATGTCACTCGGCGGTTGGTCACCACAAGACTGATTTGCCGTGTGTGTGTGTGTGTTTGGTCTGTCGGGTGCTGATGATGAAGGTGTCTGTGAAATTGGAGAGTGAAGCGGGGTTGGTACTGGCATTGCTAGCACCCTAAAGACCACCCAGCAAGGATCTGAAAAATGCACACACACATACACAGACACACACAATTGCACGTACACACACACACACACACACACACACACACACACACACTCGTACATACACAATCTTAAATACACTCATCCTCTCTCTCCCTCTCTCTCTCTCTCTCTCTGATTCTCATTCACTGACGCACACATGCGTCACACACTGGAAACATGCAATTATCGCGTGTGCACATTATCGTAGTTATCGTACATACACACATACACACATACACACATACACGCATACACACACATGTCATGAAGGTTCAGCTACGCCTGGTTTGGAAACCCAGATGAATATGATAGGGAGAGGGGGGGGGGGGGGGCACAGAGGGAGGAGAGAGAAACGAAAGGGAAGAAATGTTGAAGCAAAGAACCTAGAAGACGGACACAACCACAAAGACAACATATTTAGTACAATTTTTGGCCGATATTTAGACTTTTGACATTTTGTTTTGAATGTTTTAGGTCATCCATGAAGACTTGATTTGTGTCTCTATCAACAGTATCGGATGGGACAGACAGCAGAGAGCTACGGGGCGATCTGGAGGTTTTCACCAGTCATAAAGGGACCAATCTTTAAGACTAACAATGGGTCCCATGGAAATATGTAACACTATGCAGTCGCTTGTTCCACAAGGCACTTTAGTGTCTTTAAGGTCAAATGTTGTTGTTTTTATGGGCACATCTGTACTGTTTTGATTCAGTCTCACTGCTGTACTCATTCTCGTGCCCAGCCATAAATAGGTTGTTGGTAAATCATCTCTGATAAACTACCTGTATGCTACCTGCGTAGCACCAAACAACAGAACGACAACTCTCAGAGGTGGTGGAGACCAAACCAGAGCCGTATGGATGGTTGTTGTTACTGCTGCCCCCTATTAGTCAATTGATATGCTTTCTTTGATGCTGAATGATGATGACTTCCAAAGAAACATTTAAAGTGTTGCTTTTGCGTGACTTTTCGTAGAGAGTGTCAGATTTAAATTATTCAGGCGACCAGACACACAAATCCAGATGTACGAATAACTGGGAAAGCGGTAATAACAACGGCATAGGATGATGAAAGATGTTTACAGCTTGTACCGCTGCCGACTGGATAAAACACCCACAATGCAACATTATACTGTAGATCTTGATGTCAAACCTTTTTTTTTTTCTTTCTTCTTTTCTTCTTCTTTTTCTCTCTCTTTGAATTGTGTTTTGAATGTGGCGCAGCAAAAATGTTGTCCGACACCAACAGACACCTACACATATGTGTGATTCATGACTCAGAGAAGAAAGGGATGTTTTCTCTTCTTGAGTTATTTCATCTATTGTAAAAAAAAAAGAAAAAAGAAAACAAGTTAATATGCTGCGAAAGAAGTATTCATCATAAGAAAAGGACATTTACTTTCAACCTTTTTTTTTTGGAATCAAGCCTCAATGGTAGATGATGATATGTTTTATTCAATGTTGGAGTAAGTTGCATGAAATGGTCAAGAGGGTGACAGAATGTGTCTTCGTGCTGACTCCGAGAGTAAAATAAATAGATGGATAGGCATTAGATTTTCTTCTCAAGACCCTTTAGGGTCGGTTTCACTTCCCGTGCTGCAACAACTCTTTACCCTGACACACCACACATGTCTCCTCGCACTATGAGACAGTCAGCTGGCAGGAGCTCACACAGGGAGAGGCTATGGGATGCACCTCCTTACTGCACAATGGCAGCTGTATGCAGGTTGTAAACTCTCACACACACACACTCACAAGAATGGAGATGCGATCAGCTAAAGCCAGTGACAAGGCAACACGTTTCTAAACAGTGAGCTAGTCAAAAGGGGGTCTTGTGTCTGTGTGTGTGTGTGTGTGTGTGTGTGTGTGTGCGAGCTGATTCGTTTTGGGGGGTATATGAGGGCATATGGTGTAATGTGTGTCCGCGGTGTCCGTCAATGACTGCTATCGTGTGTGTGTGTGTGTGTGTGTGTGTGCTTCCCTCCATCTGTTCTCCCTTCCTGCTTCAGATCTCGGTTACGTTTTCCGACTGTGATCCTGCTGTTGTTCGCGGCGCATCGCAGCAGAAAGGAAGAAAGGCTCCGTGTGTGTGTGTGTGTGTGTGTGTGTGCGTGTGTGTGTGTGTGTGCGTGGTTGAGAGCGGGAGCTCCGAATATGGTCGATTGTGATATTACGGCGAGAGCCTTCCTGCGATCCCTTCCTGACTCCCCAGGTTAACAAAGCCTCATTTAGCTGCCCCCCCCCTCCCTCCCACAACACAAACTCTCACTATGACAAACACACACACACCCGAGCACATGTTGCTAGCATCTGCTCCCAGTGTATGTGTGTGTGTGTGTGTGTGTGTGAGTGTGTGTGTGTGTGTGCGTGTGTCTGTCTTAAATCACAATTCACCACAGCTGGAAACATCCACAGCGGTCTTTTTTTTCAGGTTACGGACAGATGCAGGAAAACAGTCTGTTTACTGGCGCGATCATCACAAGATGAATAACGCCTCCTCCTCTGTCGCCTGAAACGGCATTTTAAAAAACAGACCATGACGGCGTGAAGGTCACAGGGAGGTCGATATCTCAAGACAGTAAGTTGCGTATATAAGTTTTTTTTGACTCATTTTCTCTGGCTTGTGGGTTTGCTGTAGCTCGCTAGCTTTAGTATACGTGACCTCTTGAGATGTGTGACGTATTTCGTGACCTCGTGAGAGGCTCAGATGCACAGACGGATGTATCCGGTCCTTTTTCAAAAATATTTTTTTTTTTTACGACTTTGATAAAAACATTTTTTTCATTCACTCGTTCTGTACGACCCGGTACCAACCGACCCGCGGGGTTGGGGACCGCTGCTCTATGTGTTGTGGATGACCAGACTGTCCCTCTCCCTTGGTTTTCTCTCCAATGCCAATCTTTTAGTACTGTTCATAAAATTGGCCCAGATTGCTCCATGTATTTTTACCGGCGAGAGAGAGCCGGCGTATTGGCATTTGTGTATATTAGCTACCATGCTACAGTGTAAATCTGTATTGATGATATGGCAGCCCCTATGGGACAAGGCGGATGAGAGCCAATCCTGGAGGCTATTGACTGGTGTGGAATTGCTTTTGTAATATTGTTTGGGAAGACAGACGACTATGAGGGAAAGAAAAGAAGAAAAAAAGAAACCAACTTACAGGCTAGGTGTGATTTCTTTCTTTCTTTCTTTTGTTGTTGTAGCTTTCTGGGAGGAGAAAAAAACGCAAAGAGGGCTGGCTGAAGGGAAGAAGAAAAAAATGAGAGAATCAACAAAACAAATATAGACGAGGGAGGGGGGGGGGGGAATGCAAGTTAAAAAAGAGACGGAGAGAGATATAAGAAGACAGGCTATGGCGTCAGAAGAGACAAAGAAAGTAAAAGCTGCCATTTGATGAAGGAAAAAAGAGAATTGAGTTTGGAGTGTGAAAAAAAAAAAGAATCCTACTGCTTATTTGTTTGTTGGTGTGTTTACTATTCCGCTTTCACCTTCGGCAAGCGGTCGCAACGCCCAGTGGGATTACTGCTGTTCATAGCGGCTTCACGGGGAGATGGGAAATATGGTAAAATCAACGGGGGATGTTCAGGGTCAAGCAGGGCACATAGGAGTAGATGTATATTTGTTGCAGTCCCACGTTTGGACTTCATACTTGATTGAACAACTTCGTGGTATAGGTGCTGGCGATGCCCCTGGATTGGTATTGGCAGCCAGGTGTGACTGATCCATCTCACAGCAGAGCCTTTTTCGTCAATGTCGAGAAAATCCTGTTTGCCGAACCACGGGTTAGATTTATTCAGTCACATTAAAACCAACTGATTTCAGTTTTACAATACCAATGAGCCACAAAAGAGCTATTTACACAGGGGGCCGGCTTACGTGCGGGGGTGATCAGTATGGATCACGGATCGACAGTGGCCCCTTGCACCACTAACTAGGGGTAGACCGAAGCTTTTATGCTTCACTCATATGAATAACATACAGTTCAATCAGGGAGAGACCAGTTAGATGAACATCAACAAGAATGAACTGAAGGTAGAGAGACAGTCATATTTAAATGAGGCAGCAGCCAGACGAGAGGCTAGCCGTGTCATTGTTTCCGTGTGCTTATTGGATAGCGGGGACCAGCTGATCTGCGCAGCTGATGGTGTCATGATTGACGGCGCCGAACGATGACAGCGAGTAAACAATGAGTGAGCATGTGTGAGAAATGATTGGCGCAGGAGGAATAAATGGCGGGTTTGAGCGGTCTGAACTTGCGCTATAGCTCCATAAACATTGCATGCAATAGTCCACCGGCTTCCACCTTTTCTTGAGTGATGCTGTGTCCTCGACTTCCTACTTTTATCAGTCACAAGTCCAAAAAGTCCAAATCTATTAAAAAAAAGATAGATTTACTGACATCGTTTTACCGCGGAGGTCGAGCAGCAATCTAATAGCACGAAGTTTGACATTTATATAACCACAATAAACCATGCTGTCACGTTGGTACTTTCTTTAAATGTACTACACAATGCCGTGAAGCATAGAGACTGAATGAAATGTTGAATTTAATGCAGTCATTGCAGAACTGAAAGTTGTGGACACACGAGGACCGTCTTCGTGGCCAACTAATAACACGTGTATGACTAGTAAGCTTGTCATATCTCCCAAGCCTATTGATCACATGGAGAAGGGTATTGCTTGCGGTTCGGAGGTTACGGTGCAACTCTCTTTCTCTTGTTGTTGAATCATTCCTCGTTCAGCTTGACCGTACGATGCATTTCATTGTTACATTTCTTAAAGTGACGCTGTATTGTATTGCATTCAGTGAGCACAGAACAATTATTGCCATAAATAGTCCAATATCTAATAATTAGTCAGTTATGTCATCTTAAGTTGTCATTGGACACAATTCCAACACTTCAAGCATATTTTAGCATTTGTAATGTATTCCAAATCTGCCTCATCAACAATAATCACAAAACAATGAGCAGGTGCTAATTTGCCCACACGTAACCCTAACCTCATTACTTTAGCATTTCACAAATATATGAAATAGCTATTTGTGAGGTGTATTATGATGCTAATCAGAGATATCAATGATTTCCCAGCTAAACACCTCATTTCCTTGTTTGTCCCCACATCCTCCTCTCAACATGTTTTCCCATCTGCTCCTTTTTATTTGACTGCACTCACTCCCTCTCTCTCTCTCTCTCTCTCTCTTTTCTGCTGCACTCTCCTGCTTTTGAAGTCCCTCCTTTAATTTATTCCCCTAATTTACATCCAGGTCACTTTCACACAGACGCCGTGCGTTTTTTCTCCAAACACTCCGTTGCAACGGGACGTAAAAAAGTCGGGGACTAATCATTCAGTGCATTTCTGCTTTTTATGACATCTCAACAAATGTGAAGATTTTGACTCTTTTACGATCTATCGAGAGGCGACGAGTTCATTTGAGGAG